>NW_028261390.1:12126030-12248530 GCF_051295495.1 Thamnophis sirtalis
GGTATGTTTTTCTATGCGCACTTAGTGTTTCTTTCTGAAGAAGCCAGCTTCTTATGAACTCACTTCATGGTATGGCAAGAAGTTTCCTAGTCAAAACCATTACTGTAGTTTCTCTTTCTGTAACTCTTTCGGTTGTTACTAAAAAGTCCTGCCACAATTTCTCTCCAGTATTCCAGACAACAAGGAATCTTGCTTACAGGTATTTATTCCATGGTTTAATTTACTTTCTATACAAATCTCCATGTCAGAGAACCATCACAGTTAAGGTGTTTGACTAGCACTGGAAATGCCCATGTTTTTGAGCAAGTCATTCTTTCAAGTCAAATAACATCAAAATATTGGGGGGGGGAGGGGGTGAATGCAAGAAAAGTGCCTACATAAGCCACTCTTTGCTTCTAGCTAGAAGGTGAAATGCAAACCTATTATCAGCAAATAAACTGATGGTTGCTAAAGTTCAGAATATTGCCATAGCACAATAGCTGATGCTTGGAGTTTATGAAGCCTTGTGTTCTGACCTAGGCTTCCCCAAAAGGTGCGAAGCAGATTCCTGGTCCCGACAAAACCCCTTTTATTAAACGAATGTGAATTCCTCTCATTGACATTCAGCCAAGGCCTGGAAAACAGTCTTTCAAAGGTGAATTTATGACCACAGACTTTATCTAGCTTGGAAAGCTGCCATGTAAATATTTTCCAAATGCAGTGCAAGGAAAGGCTTGGCACAGAGTCTCTGAGATTCACGGACAGATCTTCACACTACTGAAACAAATGAACGAACGAACGAATGAACAAACGAATGGTTTCCTACAAAAGCCCATTTCTCCTTTCGCTCCTCTTTTATTTCCTAGGGGAGGGGCCATTCATTGGCCACTTGTGGCTTTACTCTCAAATCGGCCCTGATTTCTTAGTTGTTCTTCAGTTATCAGCTGCCTTTGGAGTCGGAAATCAGTGGGGGAAGAAGAACAGCTGGAGTCTGTTCCCGAAGTGTGCAAGTGCAGAGCTGCCAGGAGAAGGAAATTGTTAAGGAGCAAGGGCCAACTCATGAATAAAGGCACAGGTGGACTGTCAATGGCCTCTCCCATAGGGAATAAAGAGGAGCGAAAGGGGAAGGAAGTTTGCAGGAGACAATTAGTTCGTTTAATTAGTGTGAAGATTTGTTCGTGACTCTCAGAGACTCCTTGCCAAGTATTGCCAAGTACTGCTACAGAGTGGCTCTTGGAAGATATCGGCCTGGCAGATCTCCAAGCCTGATGAGGTCTGTGATTATAAATTCACCCTTGAAAGACTGTTTGCTGGGACTTTGCTGGATGTGAATTGGAAGAATTCACATTAGCTTAATAAAAAGGGGTTTTGTCGGGACAAGGAGTCTGCTTTGTGATTTTGGGAAGCCTCGGTCAGAACGATCTTATTGAAATCAACAAAAGTGAGATGTATTTTTCTGTATACATTAAATCAGCGGTTCCCAACTTTTTGGGCACCAGGGACAAGTTCCGTGAAGAAAGGTTTTTCCAGAGCCCACAGGGGGGCATGGTTTTGCATGCTGCCGGCATCCCGCGGATGGGGCTTTGGTTGTTTGCACAGCCCAGTTACTGGTACGCTGCGGACCAGTGCTGGTCACCCCAGGAGTTGGGGATCCCTGCATTAAATTCTAGATATCTTCTTTATTCTAAGTGTAATAGATCAGCAGGCAGGATTTTCCTAGTAGAACATCAGACTCTGTAAAGAAGAAAAACACCATAGATTTACTTTTTTCCCTCTCTGAGTGTACATATATTTCTGCAGCCCGTCTTCACACCACTGGTTCCACAGAGACTCAACGAAAATGTCAGACTGTAAGGGGCCAAAAGAAAATCTGCATTGGAAAGCCAGGATGTCCCCGTATCCAGGATCAAAAGTTGAACGCACACAAGTACCCGATGATAAAGTGGACTGGTTGATCAACTGGAAGAACTACAGTCCTGTGGACTATACGGCACCGAGTGTTTTGTCGGGACCTAAGTGGGCAGACCCAGAGATTGGGTGAGTCATTCAATAGGATGAAAACAAACAGACTGGCTTAATTTTAAAAAAAAACACGTCCCATTGTATTTATTTAAATAAAAATAGCCAAAGTACTTATGAAAAAGACATAAAGGTAAAGGTTCCTTTTGCACATATGTGCTAGTTGTTCTCGACTCTAGGGGGCAGGGCTCATCTCCGTTTCAAAGCCAAAGAGCCAGCGCTGTCCGAAGGCGTCTCCGTGGTCATGTGGCCGGCATGACTAAATGCCGAAGGAGCATGGAACGCTGTTACCTTCCCACCAAAGGTGGCTCCTATTTTTCTACTTGCATTTTTTATGTGCTTTCGAACTGCTTGGTTGGCAGAAGCTGAGACAGGTAACAGGAGTTCACTCCGTTACAGGATGCTAGGGATTCTAACTGCTGAACTGCCAACCATTCTGATTGACAAGCTCAGTGTCTTAGCCACTGAGCCACCTATGAAAAATACATAGTGGGTAAATTATTCATGCTTCAGATCTTTGCACCAAATTGTAGGATATCTTCTACAGCCGTGATGGCGAACCTATAGCACACATGCCACAGGTGGCACGCGGAGCCATATCAGCGGGCACACGAGCCGTTGCCCTAGCTCTGCTCTAGGGTGCATGCGCGCGCTGGCCAGCTAATTTTTGGCTGGCCCACCCACGCTGCCCTTCCCTTCCCAGGAGTCTCCATGCAATGCCAGGTAAATGTAGGGATCGTGCGGAGGCTCTGGGAGGGCATTTTCAGCCTCTGAAACACGAAGCAAGCCTGTACGCACTCACAGTTTCGATGCACGGTGAACCGGTGGTAAAATTATGTGAAATCCATCTCTGGCCCGAACTCCCCAAATGCAATTGTGCGTGCCCCCCACATGCATGTGCCCCGCCCTCCCCACATATATGCGCTCCCCCATGTACCCCACCCTTCGTGCATGCGTGGCAGAGATCCGAAGACCACCTGGCTGGTGGGAGGTGCAGCATAGCTGAACCGTGACAACGGCTCGCGTGCCTTCAGAGAGGGCTCTGTGTGCCACCTCTGGCACTCATGCCATATTTGCCACTAATCACTACTGCAAGCCTGAAGTGTATTATGGAATGAAGAACTGATAAGGGTTTAAAATATAAGTCTAAATTTTCGAAGAGGAATGTAAACTTCAGCTGACAAAAAGCTTATTTGGGATTAGAGGTCTTTCAATAAATTCAAAATTGTGTTTTGAATTAACAGTGTTTACATAATTTTAATGAGATATTTTGTCTAATCTTTTCATTGTTTTTGTTTCTTTCTCTTCTGAAAAGAGCCAAAAGCTTTTCCCCAAAGTTCAACGAGAAGGATGGGCAAGTGGAAAGGAGAAGCCACGGTGACTTATATAACGTGGAAAATGGGAGGCCCAGGTACGCGGCAGTCTTTAGCTAAGTAGACACTTCAAATTAAGCAGTGGCTTAATAAGTAGAATTCATTGAATAAACTGGCTTCACAAACCACATATAAATCAAAATACCACTAAGGTATTCATCAATATGTAAAGTTACAAACAGTAAATCCACATTTTAATTTAACGTGATATATGAATGTAACCTTTATGCATGAAGATCTGTGGCCTGGCCTGAAATCAGTTTCTTTTTCTGTAGCTTAGAGAAATTGGGCCATCATGATGTGCCAGCATTGTTAATTTGTATTTTCACTGTGCTTTCTTTATCCTGGCTGGAGAATTCTGGGGTGGAAGTCCACACATCTTAAAATTGCCAAGTTTAAAAAACACTGAATTACAGCCAGACCTCTGTTATTTTCAGGAATCCTGTAGGCAGGACAGGATTGGTGGGACGAGGTCTGCTGGGGCGTTGGGGACCCAATCATGCTGCTGATCCTCTAATAACAAGGTAAAAAAAACAACATGATGCAGGCGATATATGTCCACCAAGGATGTTTCATTTCTCACCTTAATATGATTGATTGGGGTATTGTTGTAGGAGATGACCAGGCTGAGCCCGAGGGAGGGGTCAAATGCATCATCAGTCACGAGTCCTTGCGCATCCACCAGAGATCTAACTCCAGCCCACTTTGAATGCCTTCTTAATTCCGTCTCATTTCCCTTGACTATTAGTAGGTCAGATTTTTGTAGAGAACTGAAGCATGCAACAAATCTTTATACTCATTTGAACAACCTGAATCTCCCGATTTCCCTAGCGCTTGATAATTGTTTGCTTCTTGACTGTTCATCTAGTACTAAACTTGTCATCAATCTGCTCATCGTGGTCTTGATGGCTGGGGAGAAGGTGTTTTGGTGTTTTTGTTTCCTTTTGGGATATTTGATTGTCTCTTTTGAATGGTATGTAGGTGGCAGATTTTTCTGAGTGTCAGGCTTCCAGAAATTCCCTAGTGTTTTTGGACTTGGCTTGGTCTAGGATGCTTAGTTTCCCAGTTGAAACTATGGTTAAATCTATCCATGTGTGGTGAAATTAAGGAGATTCCATCATGTCTTCTGACTGCTAATTGGTGTTTGTAAATGCACTCGGCTAATTTTCTGTCTGTTTGTCCTACGTAATGGCTGTTGCATTCCTTACATTGTATGCTATAGATGTTGCCTGTTTTTTTCTTCTAGGGCTGCTGGGTCCGTTGATTTACTTAGAGATGTTTTTAAAGGTTTTAGTTGGTGTGTGTGCTGTGGTGTTGTAATAGTCTGTTGGTAGTTTCTGAGATGTTTTTGGTGTACAGCAGTTGTTCTGACCCCGCTCCGTACGGTGAGTCACGCCGATGCAAGGTTACTGTTAGCCAATTTATTCACAGTAATTACTCACAGACAAGACTTTGGGAGCAACCCAGACTCCCACAGATAAGAAATATACACAAGAGCTTCTCCAGCTTTAGTATAACGGTTGTGTCCTGCAAAAGGTCTCCTCTCAAAGTCTCTTCTTATATACTCTCTTGAGAGGAGCCTAATTACAACCACCTGGGCCCGATTATCTTCTATATTTCCTTAATTGCTGCCGGCATTATCCGCCCATCTCTGCCGGGCGTGCGGGATCAACTCCCTTTGCTCCTCCCCACTGCTCCAGAGCCTGACGTCAGGGACAAGCTCCCTTTGGCTTTCACCACTGCTCCATGCCTCAGGCACCTCCTGGTGGTCAACCAGCCTCTCTGGACCCTGCTCAGAGTCTGAACCCTGCCCAGGGTCCTCCACATTGTCCAGAGCCGACTCATAGGGTCCCTTGCTATTGGAGTCTATTAGCAGCTCCAACAGCTCCTGCTGGGCCACAACAAGCAGTTATCCTTTTTCACAGGTTGTGCTGGTTGTGCTATGTTGGGTTGCCATATTTTTCTGAGTATAAGATGCACCTTCCCCCCCCCCCCCAAAAGGGGAGAAAATCTGAGTGCGTCTTATACCACTGAATACAGCATTTTTGGCCTCCTGAAACTCCATCCACTTCACAAAAATGGACATGCAGAGGGTTTGGGAGGCCTGCAAAATGCTCCTGGGGGTTGGGGAGGGCAAAAATAAGCGGAAAATGGGTCATTTTTGCTCATTCCCCCCCCCCCCCCCACAGCTCCCAAGAGCATTCTACACACCTCCCAAAGCCTATGCATGCCTTGTTTTGGGAAAAGAAAAGAAAAACAGGCCCATTGTCACAAAAAACGTTTGCCAGCCCTGGAATAGTTGCTCCCCTCTATGAGGTGTCGATCTACTGCAGCCCCCTGCCAGCAAAAACAGAACGAAAATGGGCCACCTTGGCCACGCCCACCCCAGCCCCCTGAGGTCAAACACAACCCTGATGCGGCCCTCAATGAAATCGACTTTGACACTCCCGATCTAGAATTATTTGCAGTCTTAGAAGGAGCATATAAAACTACTGGACACACCAACATTGACAGGACAAGCCACTAGTAAATAAAATGAGAGCAAACTCTACTCCCTTACCAGCACTGATGATGTTATCTAGTTGGGTAATGAAGTGTCTGCAAAAAAACAACCACCACGCTCATCTGTTTAATCCTGAGCTACAAATATTCTATCTGTAAAAAAAAAAAAATCATGATTCCTTTGCCAACAGGGACATTTAGTTCTAGTTTAGAACTCAAATTTTATATGGTTGGTTTAAAGGTTGCACCTTTAATTTTGGGGAGAGACCCTTGAGGTTGGTGGGGCAAAAGTTGCCGCTTTCCAGCAACTCTCTGAGTCTTTGGCTAACTAATTTTGCTCTGACTGATGAGGTTGCTTGGATGAGCAACGAAATGTCTCACATTAACAAAGTTTGGTCCAGTTGCCATGATTCAATCTTTAGACACCTTTAGCATGATGGTTGAGTCTCCATTGACATCATAGCTGGTTTAAGTTTCCTGCCAGTTCAAATATAGACGTCTAGATTTGTACACATGCCAATTCCCAGCCATGGTGTAACGTTAAGGGAATGAACTTTGAACCATATATTTACTCTCCTCTGACCCCTTCAACTCTTCCTTTATTTACATGCTGTTTGTGCAACTTTATGCAATGAATTTGACCTTGTGGTGGATAAAACATTATGCCTACATGTGCTCCCTGGACCTATGTGCCATCTCTCTGTTGTAACATACTGCATTTCTTCTTGAATTTTGAGAATTTTAACGATCTTGGTATAACTTTCAGATGGAAGAGAGATAGCAGTGGGAATAAAACAGCTCATCCGATATCTGGTAAAAACATCTTACAGTTTATTGCTATCAAAAGAAAGGACTGTGGAGAATGGGCCATTCCAGGGGTGAGAACAAAAACAACGATTTCAGGAAAAAATATCTGCACGTCTGAAATATGTGTGTACAATATATGTTTGCGTATGCTCCAGTTTATATATTAGCTAAGCATGTGAAAGGCAATTTGCAAAATTGTTTGCAAAAAGACAATCCTCCTTGCGGTAATAATTTGTGAACAAGGCTGCAGGAGTTACATTTCTGTCCCGCTGTTGTAATGCCCTTAATGACATTTGTCAGAAACACATAAGCTCCCCTGTGAAATTGAAATTTGGAAGAGAGATATGCAATTTCTCAAAGCAAATAAACAGCTTCCCCTTCCATTCTGTTCACAGTGTAATAATCAGCCTGTAATTATAAATTTGTTATAAATAACAAATATATAAATCGCCGCCTTCTAGAAACCAATCAATGGTCCTGCAAGGGAAAATATATAACTACCGTATTTTTCAGAATATAAGACGTACAGGAGTATAAGACGCACCAAGATTTTGAAGAGATAAATTTTTAAAAAAAGTTTTTGCACTCTGCAGACCTCCCAAAAATGGCTCGTTTTTTGCAGAAATGGGCCCGGTTGTTTTTCCCCCAAAAAAGGGCATGAATAGCTTTTAGGAGGCTTGTAGAGTGCTCTTGGGGGGGGGGGGGCAAAAACGAGCAAAAAAATGGTCTGTTTTTTGTCAAAAAAGGGCACACATAGCCTTTATGAGGCTTATAGAGTGCTGCTGGGGGGGGGGGAAATTGAGCAAAAATCGGCCTGTTTTTCATTCATTTTTGCCCTCCCCAACCTCCTGGAGCGCTCTGGAAGTCTCCTAAAAGCTATGCACGGCCATTTTGGTGAAGAGGGCGGGGTTTTGGGAGGCAAAAAATTCTGCATTCAGTGTATAAAACACACTCCGATTTTCATTCCAAAAATACAGTAATCAAAGTATTTCCTGAACACAGGGATCCAAGAGGACCAATAAAGTCTTCAAAATGACACATCATGTACAGAATCGAGTACGGCCCCTCACATTTTGTAAACATTTTAAGTATAAATCTTCATGTAGAGCAACAATTCGTTTTTTCAGATCCTCAGAGAGTTCATTACTATGAGGTGCCATGTTGAAGTTCCAGTGACCAGTATGAGAGAGTGAGAACGATAACACCAAATTAACTAACTAACGAGTCACATGACACCAGGGAGGGACAATGGCTATTTGGGCCCCATTTGGACATTATCACTTAGGGGTGTACTCACTTTTGTTGCCAGGGGTTTAGACATTAATGTGTTATTTTGAGGGGACATCACATTTACACTGTTATACGGTTCCACCACAAAACCGCGCTTGACTAAACCGCGCCCGACTAAACCGTGTCGCTGACGTCATCAACAGGGTGACAACAGCGCGGAGACAGAAGCACGCTGTAAACCCTAAACCTAAAATTAACCCCTAAACCTAAACCTAACCCCCCTAAACCTAATCCTAAACCTAACCCTAAACCTAACCCTTAACCTAACCCTAACCCTAATCCTAAACCTAACCCTTAACCTAACCCTAAACCTAATCCTAACCCTTAACCTAACCCTAAACCTAACCCTAACCCTTAACCTAACCCTAACCCTAACCCTTAACCTAACCATAAACCTAACCCTAACCCTAAACCTAACCCTAAACCTAACCCTAAACCTAACCCTAAACCTAACCCTTACCTTAAGTTGAATCGGCTTGCTTTCAAAGCGCTATTTAAAGCACCCTTCTTTCTCCGCGCTGGCTGTTGTCGCCCTGTTGATGACGTCAGCGACGCGGTTTAATCAGGCACGGTTTAGTCGAGCGCGGTTTTGACGGGTCACGCTGTTATACAACTGTATACCCACTACTTTACATTGTAGTCAAGTGTCATTTCTTCAGTGTAGTCACATGAAAAGATATACTTAAATATTTACAAAATGTGAGCGGGTGTATTCACTTCTGTGAGATACTGTATGTCATGTCGACGTTGTGCAAGTCATGCTAATTGCCTACCTATCACATTAGCAGCTGGTGTTCAGTCTACGATCTTACAATACCTACAGCATCACCCCAACCATCCTTCCCAATAGCTATTATCGATTATGTGCCAGAACATTATATGACAGGTTATAATCTTCCTTTAGGGAATGGTAGACCCAGGAGAGAGGTTATCTGCTGCTCTAAAGCGAGAATTTAGTGAAGAGGCCTTGAACTCTTTGCAGAAAACTACGGCGGAGAAAGAAGAGATGGAGGAACACCTGAATAGGCTCTTCAGTCAGGATCACTTTGTGGTAAGTGACCTTTCTTGTGTTTTTAAGCTCTTTAAATATTACCGTATTTTTCGGAGTATAAGACACACTCCCCCCCTAAAAGAGGGTGAAAATTTGGGTGGGTCTTATACACCGAAGGTAGCCCCAACTACCCAACCACTGGCCCCCACCCTTTGGCCTCTGCCTCCCAGCAATTCACCTCCTTGCAGCAAATGTGGAAAATGGGGCTTGTGGCGGCGGCAATAGGCTATGGCAATCCCTGCAGCCTGAAACAGCTGATCATTGGGAGGCCTGTGCTGAAACTGAAACTGAAATGGGCTGTTAGCTGTTTGCTGCAAGGAGGCAAATTGCTGGGAGGCAGAGGTAGATTTTTTCCCCTTGTGCTAATCAGGCTAAACTGAAATAGGCTCTTTCCTGCAAGGAGCTAAGTCAATAACTATAAATGCCTATAGAATGTTCAACTTATTAGACTTATTTTTTAAAGACTGCTTTATTATTGTTCTAGACAACTTAACAAAATGAAGCTTTTTAAAATAAATGCTGGATCTAAAGAGGCCCAGTGCTATTGTATCTTCTTTTAAATAGCAGAGAATAACGTATACTTCCAGAAAGCCACATCAATTTTAACATTATCGGTACAAGTATAGTCTGAAATGTAATACCACAAACAGTGTATATCATCTGTATTGTTTGCTGTTTGCTGCAAGGAGGCAAATTGCTGGGAGACAGAAGCAGATTCCCCCCCCCTTTGTTTTCCTCCCCAAAACTTAGGTGCGTCTTATACTTCAGAGTGTCTTATACTCTAAAAAATATGGTAAATGGAAAGATTGCTGAGACTCTTCAAGTAAATTGGAACATTATTAATTTCTCCACTTATAAACCCTGAATAGTAGGTAAAATGACAACATTTAGCTCACTTAACACAACAGATTTAGATAGTTAAATTGGCTTGAAATTGGATGCTCTGTTTTACAGTGGTTTTTATTCCCATCCGTGATGTTATGAAGGAGAACCTGGCATGGCTGTTTCCCACTCCCCCCAGTTACTTAACATCTAACATGAAGTTTTGGGCACAGGATCATTTAATGGTTTAACATATAAAGCTATTATGAATAGGCAGCAGGTTATCTGCACTTCATTGGAATCAGCCCAAGTCCAACTGCTTTGATGTTACCAGAAGAAACTGGCTGTTGTCCATTTTCACATTAGATCAGCCAACCTTGGAAGCCACATCTTGTTTTAATAGGCCCTGTTTGCCTTCCACAGGGAGTTCATTGGGCTCCAATATTAACCACCTTCTGGAAACAGCTGTATGGGAGCTGATGCCAGATGCTGTCTATATCGTACTTTTTTCCCCAATAGAGATAATTATATTGTTATTCTTATTTGTGCCTAGATTATGTGGGTGGTGGGATATAAATCTGATTAATAAACAAATATGTCAGTAAATAAAATATAACACCTTGTCCTAAAGATCCTGTATTTTGCTTTTTTAATTTATTTTTTTAGGCTTATAAAGGGTATGTGGATGATCCTCGTAATACTGACAATGCTTGGATGGAAACAGAAGCAGTGAACTATCATGATGAATCTGGTGAGAAGCCGGGCCTGTGGAATAAAACCTTTGATTGTAATTCAGCAGTGTTCATTATAATATCACACAGTGTCATTGTACTGACAGTTCTATTTTTCTATTAATGGTAGACAGTCTTTTGATGTCATGTTTTATATTAGATTGGGACACCAGAATTCTCAGTCCAGTTCTGCTTCAAGTTAAGACTTTCTTCCCTCTAGATCTGTATTGGCCATATTGATACAGGTCGTCCTCAACTTACAGACAACATTGAGTCCAAAATTTCCATTGCTAAGTGAGACAGTGTCTTTGGTGAGTCTAGGACAACTCACCGTGGCCAACTTGAAGAAATGGTGGAACAGAATCATTAAAGAAAGAGTGCCAAAGGAGGGACAAAATGTAACATGAATAACAAAAATTAAAATACTTTTATAATTATTTTAAGTAATTACATTGAATTGTTGGATTGTCCCACAATGAATTGGCCGTGGCGAGTTGTCCCATTCTGGATTTTTGCCCCATTTTATGACCTTCCTTGTCGCAGTTGTTATTCACTTAACAACTACAGTTTCTAAGTTAGCAATATGGTTGTTAAACGAATCTGGCTTTCCCATCAATTTTGCTTGTCAGAAGATCGGAAAAGGGGATCACATGATTCTGGGACGCTTGCCGACACCAACATCAATGCACTCCACTTGGCAAGCATCTGAATTGTGATCACACAGCCATGGGGACGTTGCAACAGTCGTAAATGTGAAAAACAGTCACAAGTCACTTTTGTCAATGCTGTTGTAACTTCAGATGGTCACTAAACAAGTAGCTGTAAGTAGCACCTATCCTGTATTTTAGATAGGACCCTAATCCAGGTTAGGATGTCAGAGATTGATATGCTCTACTACAGGGCTATGGCTCTTCCCACTGAGTCTGACTTTTAGGAATAATTGACAGGCAATCCATCATTTAAAAAATTCCTACTAGCTCTAAGGCAGAGGTGGGGAACTATGGCCCCTTTATGACTTGTGGACTTCAACTCCCAGAATTCCTGAGCCAGCATCCCCACCCCCACTCTCTTATGATTTCAGTCATAACAGAAAATTCAATGATAACAACAGCACTTAGACTTATATACCGCTTTACACTGCTTTACAGTCCTCTCTAAGCAGTTTACAGAGTCAGATTATTGCCCCCAACAATCTGGGCCCTCATTTTACCCACCTCAGAAGGATGGAAGGCTGAGTCAACCTTGAGCCTGGTGGGATTTGAACTGCCAAATTGCAGGCAGCCTGCAGTCAGCAGAAGTAGCCTGCAGTACTGCATTCTAACCATTGAGCCACCATGGCTCATGCTTTGCTTCCATGCTTTTTGGTAGAGGCTGGTAGAGATTGGAAGGAGAAGGAAATGAAATGCCAGCCCATTTTGTAGAATAGAAAGAAATCAGATGAATTCCATAATATCTCTCTTTGTATTAATAGGAGAAGCCATGAAGAATTTACACCTGGAAGCAGGAGATGACGCTGGGAAAGTGAAATGGGTGGATATTAGTGAAAAACTTACACTGTATGCCAGCCACTCTAACTTTGTCCGACTTGTAGCAGAGAAAAGAGGAGCTCACTGGAAGGAAGACTGACTTTTGTTGACATGATAGGACTAACATCAAACCATAAATTAAATCCTATCATTTCAGATGGTAATGTAGCAGGAGAATGGGAAGAAAATGCTTTTTAGGACATTGTTGGCGCATGAATTAATGAGCCAAGGTGGCGCAGTGGTTAAATGCAGCACTGCAGGCTACTTCAGCCGACTGCAGTTCTGCAGTTCGGCTGTTCAAATCTCACCGGCTCAGGGTTGACTCAGCCTTCCATCCTTCCGAGGTGGGTAAAATGAGGACCCGGATTGTTGTTGGGGGCAATATGCTGACTCTGTAAACCGCTTAGAGAGGGCTGAAAGCCCTATGAAGCGGTATATAAGTCTAACTGCTATTGCTATTGCTATTGCTATGAATTAAAGATGCAAGATTTCACACATTTTCTGACATTCTTCGGTTGAAATCATTGGAACTTAAAAATGTTTAGTGTTGGCTACATTGTGCCTTTTTAATCACGTAATTCTACTAAGTATTGGATTTATCTGTTGTATACCTGTTTTGTACACAAAATAAATGACTAATATTGAGGTTTTTGTGGTCCACCAGTAATATTGTTGAAAGATACAGCTGCCAAAAATCTCTGTAGTTGTCAGCTCATTGAACAGCTTAAATGTGTGTCTTTTGAGAATAAAAACATCTCTCTAAGTTACTGACTTGACTTTATGTTGCAGTTACGCTTTTGTGAGCTGTTATGCAATGATGCAATGAACAGGAGCAGTAAAAATATGCAAACTAAAAACTAGAACATTTGTTTTTGCTTCAGAGAGAATAAATGATGCTCATTTCAGTTCCACAAACAAAAATATATTACACTGTTTGTATTATTTACTTAAGCGTTTTTTTTTATTAGAAAGGTAATGCATTTGTGCAATAAACCCAACAATTGGCAAATCAAAGCTTATGGTTTCTTTTTAAAAAAACTCCATACGTTTAAGATTAAGAAAGAGAATTCAGTACTTTGCCAAAGTTATCATTGCCTTATATTAGATGGTTTTACATATCATTCAGAACATAACTTCACAATAGAAACGCACACTGTTATCAATGAAATGAAGATTCTTAATATTTAGAGTAAATACAACATTTAGAATGCATTAAAGCTGTGGTTTGGCAACTGTAGCAAGAAATTAGAAATAGGTAAGTCGTCTTGGATGATCTCTCACATTTTCATTGTCACCTTTAGAAATAAAAAAAAGATTTTATTGTTGAACAACTGTTGAGTTTTGTAATGCCGCAACTAGGTAGCAAACTTTTTGTGCACAGTTCCAAATTACAGGTATAGTTTCCCCTATGACACATGATATATATAATATGTACAACAAATAAGCAATTCTGGAATACTTTTACTTGTAATCTAGCCTTCCGTCACCTGGTGTTTTTCAGATGGATTGGACTTTGAATTCCAGAATTGAGTAATGGATTATGAGAACTGAATGCTCAGACATTTAGGTATAACTTGACTGCAGTTGAAAAAAGGCAATGGGATGAAGGTGAAGAAGCAGGGTGGGTTACATGCCTAGCCATTATATAGCTGGAGTACTACTCAATGTGGAGCATGCACAAGATATTAGGTTCAATTTCTGGCATCTACAATTAAGAGTTGGATAAAATTTCTGGGGCTACTCATAAGGTATCTTTATATTGCATATTTTCTTGCAGTGAAGTACTGTATTCAAGCAAATTCTTGAGATTTAATGCTATATACTTTGATTGCCTTCACAAAGAACAGTGATAATAGATAGATGATAGATAGATGATAGATAGATAGATAGATAGATAGATAGATGATAGATAGATAGAAATGGATTAGATTAAGAGACAGAGATAGATGATAGATAGATAGATAGATGATAGATAGATAGATAGATAGATAGATAGATAGATAGATAGATAGATAGATACATACATACATACATACATACATACATACATACATAGATTCATAAAAATGACACCTCCAATTGTAAGTTTGGTGTCAAATCTTGTGGACAACAAACATTTAATAGAATAATCAAAGAATATAATAGAATACCAAAAAGTACTTGATACATACCAAGAGCATCTATAAGGATTCTATTTCTGTTGGGAAAAAAAGTATTTTTTAAATTTCTCATAGGAATGATCAACATATAGACTAGCTTTCACTGTCTTAAATAGATGCTCTTTGTCTCAGGTAAAACAACATCCTATCTTTATGTACCACAATCCTTACTAATAACCTCTGTCTGTTTTGAAAACTGAAACCACAGCTCCCTGTTTGAGATGGTAGGCAGGTGGGGGTGGGGTGCTGGGAGAGCTTCACCTGGATGCTACGGTCATAGCTGATGAGGTCCAGGAAGATCTTCCAAGCGATTAGCTTTCCCCAAGCCGGGATGCTCTGTGGCACAGTTAGGGTTTCTCATCCAAGCCATTTGGGAAGACACCTGGTTGGAGAAGGCCGGTTTGCATTTTGCATTTATGGAAAGTTGCTATGGAAGTGCTATTAAGCAAGTGCTTGGGTTGCATGCCCTAATAGTCTACAGGTTTTAACCCTCTCCTGTCTGAGACTTTAGAAATTAAGCTGTGAGTGGTTTTATTATTACAACATTCAACAAGTGCCATAAGAACTAAAAGGATGCTTACAAAATTGGGGCATTGCCCCCATTTTCATTTCCCAGTCCCCCCTCCCTCCCCCAAAGAATGACCCTCCTGATCTCAGAGCATTGGTAAGGAAAACCAAGCACCAATCATTGCTCCTAGGTCAAGAGTGTACACATTGCCATTAAGTCAGAACTAATACTAAAATTCTCTGGCTTCATATTTTCAGAGGAATACGTTGCTAGCTTCTAACCCCACCCTATATTTTTAGTACAAGTTGTACTAAAGTTATTGCCTTCAATAGTTGTGAGTGCTCCTTTACTGGAGGCTTTCAAAAAGACACTGCACAACCAGTGGAACAACTTCCTCCAGAGGTTGTGAAAGTCTCCAACACTGGAAGTTTTAAAGAAGAGATTGGACAACCATTTGTCTGAAATGGTATAGCGTTTCCTGCCTGAGCAGGGGGCTGGACTAGAAGGCCTCCAAGGTCCCTTCCAAATCTAGTATTATTCTGTGTCTGGCCATGGTCTAGAAAAGTCTCAGTTGTTGGTACAAGGGCAAAATTATTGGCCTTCCAGACATCACTTTTCCTGCATACAAATTTCCACTGAAAATGGTAATGCTGGGAAGATATCATCATTCTGCTACCAGAACTATTTATTCATTCAGCCAGTGTTCAAGGTTACAACAGCACTGAAAAAGTGATTTATGACTGGTCCTTGCACATATGACCGTCACAACATCCCTACGGTCATATGATTAAAATTTGGCTGCTTGGCAACTAGCATGTGTTTATGACGGCTGAAATATCCGGGAGGCATGTGATCACCATTTGAAGTCGGTTTCCAAGTACAGTCAATGGGCAAAGCTGAATCCAGATAACAACCATGCAATTCACTTAACAACAGCAGTAGGTGCTAAATAGCAATGGTAAAAAAAAAAAAGTACTAAAATTGGGCAGAACTCACTTAGCTCTCTAGGCAACTGACCCAACTGTGGGCATAAGTAGAGGACTACCTCTACCATAAAGCTGCATGGGAAGCACTTGCTTCAGTAGGTGAAGTAGGAGATGGGATGGAATGATTATATGGTGAGGAATCTGCCTTTCTAGCACTGTTTAAGCTGGATGAGGACAAGAAAGTGAGTTTTATGTATATAAAACAACATAAACTACTTACCCCTAGGAGAGGTTGGAAGCCCTAGGAACAAAATAAATATTAGATTATTACAGCAAGTCTTTAATAGTAAGCTAATTAATATGGTTGATCTGCATTCCACTCCCTTACAAAACTGACAAATATGCACTACTGGGAGTGTCTGTTCTCAGCAACTATGCACCTTGCATTTTCCTCTTGTGAAAGTCCCTCCTAATTAAATACTTTCCTCATGATATCACTGACTATTCCTCCACCTGTTTTATAGTACTAAGTACTAAGGAAAGAATCAGGGTGCTATACCATGTTTGAACCATCTGAAGGTCCTGAGGACAATCAAAATAATTTTTAAAAAGGCCAATTAGCTCTCACAAAACTGTAGGAATGTTTAGGAGAGAAGGAAATGATGTCAAGGCCACTATGTGAAAAATAGTCATGTGGTCTGGAAAGGATAATCATTAATTTGGAAATGAGGCTTTGTAGTGTTGGACCAAATGTCTTTTTGGCTAGATATGGGCCCAAAAACCTATGCAGAAGAATTTGCACTTGAGAAATTTAGTTGTCTCATGTTTTTTTTAAAAAAAACATTCGCCTTCCTTTCTCCATATCTTTGTTGGATATCCTTCATTCCTAACCAAAAAGTTGATCTTACTCATTGGACCATTGGATAATATGACATTGTCTGAGTAGAATCTTGGATCTTAGTAACCTGAGAATGCTGGAATGCAGATCTTACCGCCATTCCGGGAAATCCAGGGTAAAACTAAAAAGAGACAGAAGGACAAAGGAAGATAAGAAACACAAAATTAGTATAGTACTTTGAATTCCCATAACAGGGTTTAATTAATAGTCTGAAGCAGGGATGAAATGCTCTGAAGTCTTGTACTGGTCTGATTCAATGGCCGGCAGGTGCTAAGAAGCTAGAACAGCTGGGGTGTGTGTGTGTGTGAACAGTTGTGCCGTGCCATTTAGAAAGCGTGATTTTCTGCTTTCTAGATAATATAAATCCCACAGCACCGGTGATTGTCGCACAGCTGATTGTCATAACTTTTTAAAATGTTTTTAAGCATTTTTAAACTATTGGTTCAGGTGAACCAACACGAACTGGTAGCATTTTACCCCTGGTCCAAAGCCCCTTTCCTGTGTAAAGGCTGAGCCCTTTGTTCAGTGCTGCTGTAACATTTAGAACGATGCAGATGGTGTAAGTTGAGGATTAGCTGTAAATTGTTGCCTAGCCTTAAGTCTGAGAAACTCCAAGCAAAGTTGTTAAGTCTTAGAGACAGTGGTGTAAAGAGGTGTTACATTAAAAGGGCGGTGACTGTCTAGACTCTAGACAGAAGGACAGTCAACAAAAGTGGCTTCACTCTCCTGTTGAGCTCTCTTGTGCACACTTAGCACAAGCTACGCACTCAAAACAGCTTGGTTGAAAAGCTTCAACAAAGCCCAAACTTTGGGGCCTTGATATAGCCCAGCCTACCTCACTACATTGTAGAAGGAAGACACGTCCCACCACTACACATGAAAGTTGCTTTGACCTGTCAGGGTAGACCAGTGGTGGGTTCCGGATCCTGTTGCAACTGGTAAGGTGCAACGGGGTCTGGCAGCCACCACATGAATGCACGCAGTGTACGCATGCATCCTCACCTCCTGCGACACATCTCCGCAATGCTCCAGCTGCTCAACGGAGTGTCGCGCAGGTACTGTACGCTTCGTGTGCATGCACGGAAGTGCCAAAGAGCTCAAATACAGGTAAGGATGATGGGTGGGCAGGTGAGCCCTCTGGAGTACCGTACCGGAATGGTACCCGGTGCTCCCGGCAGGCACCAGTACGCACGTACTGTTGCATACCGCCTACAACCCACCACTGGGGTAGACAAGCTATAAATGTAATACAACAATAATAAGAGCACAACAGTGGTGTGAAATTTAATTTTTTTTGCCCACCAGTTCTGTGGGCGTGGCTTTGGGGGGAGGGTCATGTGACTGGGTGGGTGTGGCCAACTTTGTTTCACTTTTTAAAGCATATTTTCCTGCTGATTTGGGCGAATAGGCAGGAAAAAAATGTTTTAAAAAGTGAGGAAAGAAAACTTCCGACGATCGCGCAGCTCACAGCTAAGCCACACAATCCTTGGAAGCTTTTTATTTTTCTGCCGGTTCACAGAACCAAGGACAATCGTCCCTACTGGTTCAGCCGAACTGGGAGGATTTCACTCTTGCTGTCAGGCCTGCAGCCAGTTGCTTTTAGGATCTTTGGCCTGCCATACTCTCTATTATTGTCCTGTTTCATTAGTGGGGAATTGGGAGGCGGAATAGTAAGGAGTAGAATGTGTTGTTGTCAAAATAAAAAAATCCTTTCTAGAAGCTCAAGGTCATCTTTTGTCTCTACACCTCTGAGCCTGACCGGAACTGGATGGGTGGAACTGCCAGCGTGGCAGTGGAAGATTGGACCAAGTGATGGACTGGTGGGTGTGGAGGCAAGATCATGAACTTTCAACTGGGTGGAAAACCCAGGAAGCTTTCAGATTCAGGACTTCCCAGATGTGCCAACATGGCTCTCTTAATAAATTGGAACTTTGTGGAATGCTTTGCCTTGGACTCTGATTTAATTTTGGATGATATTTGGAATGCTGACACCTGCAGCACAAACCAGTCACTGCTTTGAATGGCAATGCAAGGGCCTTGAAATATATGAGAGAGTTTCAGACAAGCTTAGGTGGTAGAGCAATTGCCCCTGGATCCATCCTATAAGACTGGATTTCTAGCACAAAAGAATCTATGAAGACACTTTGGCATATGGGAGCAGTTGCTCCCTCCACCTCCCCAAATAGCTGGTCCTCAGCTGCCTGAGCAATCTAGCAACACACACACACACACACACACACAGTTGACAATTACGATAGAAGTCACACTGTTCTTAAAAAGACAACCAGACTTCAGGATTCCCATTCGAATGGCTTAATGATTGAACTTAACGATTGAAAAATGACTGAATGAAGAGCATTGGTCTTACCTGAGCAGGTGCTGGAACCTAGAGGAGAGCAGGGGAAAAAAAGGGGGGAGGGAATTCCATATCACATGAAATAGGACCATGCACAAGCATTCACATTCAGAATAACAGAATTGGAAGGGACCTTGGAGGTCTTTTAGTCCAACCCCTGCTCAAGCAGGAGACCTTATATCATTCCAGGCAAATATATCATTTTACCCTATACAAATATACCTTTTCACCCTATACAGTACTATTTCAGATAAATATAATCACTTCACCTCCCATATACATATTGCTGAGATGCCGTGTGAATTTTGTGGGGTTTAATTGTCTTTGCAGAAATTTGGCATCTCTAATCTTATCTAATTGAAAAGAAATACTTTTCAATTTATCCTGTGTTGCCTCTTCAAATTTAAATTCTTACTATAGTTACTGAACTTCTTAAAATGAATGGGTGTGGTTAGTTGAGTTAAAGATAACACTTAGCATCTGTTGTCAGGCCAGGTTTCAGCTTGGGAAAGTGTAAATAACAGGAAGGATACTACCTCTTCACCTGTGCAGGTATACAATCTTGTCAATGCCCTTATCAAAGACTATGGTCTCATTATATTTGTACTTCACTTAGCCCTGGTAATTTGCTTTAGCTTAGCTGGATCTTACTCTCTGCTCTGTGCCCCTTTTTGGAAAATCTGTCTTGTGAGATGATAATTGTTATTTATTTATTGAAGAAAATTTATAGGGACACCCAATTCATTTCTCAGTGACTCCAGGGAACTTACAAGGATAAAAAGCCAATATAAGATTGTTGGAGGCAATATGCTGACATTGTAAACTGCTCATAGAGCGTCTGAGGGGGTTGTGTCTATGAAGCTTCTCAGTCATCCAGGTCATGGTTGTCCCAAAGGTGCTTTTTTCTACATGCAACTGGACTTTCTGGTTTTTCTTTGAAGACATTTGGCTTCTCATCCAAGAAGCTTCTTCAGCTCTCGGGAAAATGGAAGGATTTATATTCCTTGCAGACAGCTGGTCATTTGCGTCATTTTAGAGAGTCATTGAGGCCACTAGGAGGTTTATGTGTGCCCTCAGGGTCACCTGAGTAATGCAAATGAGTTTGGAGACTTCTTGGCTGCAGGATGTTTTCTGCCCTGTGTCCCTTCACTGCGGAAGGCAGGCGCAGGCTGTTGGGAGTGAGTCTGTGAGTCTGGGGAGGAGTCAGATTACAGGAACCATTTGTGCTTCAGTTTGAGATGCAGACTCATCCTTCCATTCCCTACTATCCAATCAGAGCTGAAGAAGCGTCTTAGATGAGCAGTGAAACGTCTTCAAGGAAAAAACAAGAAAATCCAATTGCCTCCTGAAAAATCCCCTTTGCGTCTACTTGCTATTGCTATAAAAATAATAAAAAACAATACCCCACACCCCTCTGGTGATAACAGTCAAATGAGCCATTTGACGGGATCCATCACTCCATCCCACTCCAGGGTTCCCCAGCCCCATTGGCAAACCAGGTCTTCAGAACCTTGAGCAACAGTGTCAAAGTGAGGCCAATCTTATCTCTGCAGGGATGATGTTCCAAGGAGGGAGCCACCACGGAGAAGGCCCTTCTTCTTGGTCCTGCTAGATGAATCTCCTTAGGAGAAGGGGCCTGTAGCATTCCCTGCCTCCCCGCTCTGGTGATTCGAGTAGTTGTTTGACCAGGAAAAAATAATCCTTCAAATAACCTGATCCATGGCCATGTAGGGCTTTGAAGGTGACAACCAGCACCTTGAATTGGACCCGGAAGCAAATCGCTATAGAGATAGAGAAGGCTCTGTATGAGTTTAGACATATGCAATACTAAGTGCTTAACTAGAAGGATTAAATCCTTCCCTCTATGGCCATGAGTTATGTGGAATTTTTCCCCTTTGTATTTTATATTAGCTAATAGAATATTTTTGATATGAGTTATGTGGAAATTATTTCAATAAAAATTCAACCCGAAGAGGGAAGAGTTAATTATTTTCTGCCCATCTTCATCCTGGTTTTGGGGAATTATTTTCTCTATTCAAGGAGCCTGGGAACTTCCATTGTACAATGTGGAAGGGTTTATGGCCCCTGCTTTTTCAGCTTGGCCTCCTCTTGAATTGTTGAGACTGCAGTGTTGTACTTTTGACACACTGGAGAAGATCTAGAGCCGAGGTGGCGCAGATCTAGAGCCGAGGTGGCGCAGTGGTTAGGGTGCAGTACTGCAGGCCACTTCAGCTGACTGTGATCTGCAGTTCGGCGGTTCAAATCTCACCGGCTCAAGGTTGACTCAGCCTTCCATCCTTCCAAGGTGGGTGAAATGAGGACCCAGACTGTGGGGGCGATATGCTGACTCTGTAAACCGCTTAGAGAGGGCTGAAAGCCCTATGAAGCGGTATATAAGTCTAACTGCTATTGCTACTGCTATCTAAAACAGGGAAGTAAAATGAATTGTGGAACATCTACAGCATGGATGTCCAGTCCTGGCATCTTTAAGACCTGTGGACTTCAATTCCCAGAATTCCTCTGCCAGGATGGCTGGTTGGAGTTGGTCCACAGGTTTTAAAGTTACCAAGGTTGGAGACCCAGGTCTACAGAATACTCAAACTTTTTAAGGGAAAAGACTTGACTGTACTGCAAACCTATTCAGGTTTTTGTAGCAGATTGTTGTAAGTTTGCAATGCAGAAATGCTTAAGTTGTCTACATGCCAGCCTAGACAGAAACAATGCAAAATGAATAATGAGAAATTGTCTTACTAGGTATTGAGCTATCGGCATCCCTGCTGCGTTTATCTAAAGAAAACAGATACACACCAGTCAGTTCAGTATGCCTCCTACTGCTATGCCCCTCTGATTTAAGCCATGCTACCATTTTGTTCTGAATGCTACATTTTTTGCGTACATGAATTGTGCCATGCGGGGTGGGCAAAGAGATAGGAAATAGTGTTGTCTTTCTAGATCCTTTGAGGAACTATTCCATAAAATGTAACAATAAGCATCATGTTCAACCCGTCAATTGTTGAAAGTCGTATGATTTGGGTGGCACAGTTTTGCACCTGGTGAAAGATTCTCATCTGATCCTTTCTCCCTCCCACTCCACCCCCACCCCCACAATTGCATTATCTCATACCGCAGTTGGGTCAAGAGGAACTGGTATAGGAATCTGTAAGATCAAACAAATATAGAAATCAGTCATATAAGACACAAGAGCATACAATAGAACTTAGAAGCAGTTGACTTACAACAGTTCCTTCAGTGACCATTGCAACGGCTTTCAAAAAAATCTATTGATGTTCATTTTTCACACTTATGACCGTTGCTGAATCCCCATCATCACATGATTTACATTCGGATGCTTGAGAACTGACTCAAATTTATGACTGTTGCAATGCCCCAAAGTCATGTGACCCCCCCTTTTGTAACCTTCTGACAATTAGAAGGTCAATGGGGAACCAGCTTCACTTAACAATTTAAGAACTTCGGTGATTCACTTAACAAATATGGCAAAAAGTTGTAAAATGGGGCAAAACTCGCTTAACAAATGTCTCACTTAGCAATCAACATTATGGGCTCAATTATAGTCGTAAGTCAAGGACTACCTGTATTTTTTTCATACCCAGCAACGTTCATTGGTCCACTATTCTATTTAATTGGCAATCAATGCTGTCTCTGCCTACCAGAGTTGAATACATGCTGTCAAATAAGATGCTTACAAATTTCCCAAAAACACTGCTTAGCAAAATGCTGAGCAATTTCTCCATCTCTCTCCCCCAACCTCTTTCGCAGTACAGATGGAATCTGATTTGGAACAGTTATCATGAACTTGATCAGCGTTGTGTTACTTGATATTACAGTGCCATCTAGCGATAGCAAATCTTAGCATACTCATGGAATGGACCTCAAGTGTCAGTGGACACCTGTTTTTCTGTAATTAGACCTTCTGAATCATCTGTTCCTGGACAGGAACCTTTTCTTATGAATATTGTCAAAGCGTCTAGATTGGCAGCTCTTAGCTGAAAAGGCCTACAAAAGAAGCAGGCTCTCAAATGCAATGGGGAAGGCTAAATTAGAAAACATGGCAGGCTCTATTTGCATCGTGGTCTGGAGAATCCAGCCCCTGATCTGCCAAGATCATCACAGAACATCCTGCTGTCACTAATAGCCTTTGTCATCTGTAATGTGAAACATCTTTGAGCATGGAAGTAGATTCTTCTGTTTTGTTAAGTACAACTTATGTCATTGCAATGGAAAGATGGTGATGGTGTTACCGGTATTTGTATCGGAGGTATGTTCATCCCTACAGGTACATCTGCTTGCTGCTGTCGAGGGGGTAGGAAGCGAGTCATGCGCTGTGAAAATATAACAGCATCATTTTCATTCTTCTCAATGTGTTAGGGATTCTACGGGATTCTAGAGCAGTCTTCTTAACCTTGGCAGCTTGAAGATGTATGAACTTCAACTCCCAGAATTTCCCAGACAGAAAAGCATGGGTGGCTCAGGAATTCTGGGATTTGAAGTCAATAAGTCATAAAAGGACCATCGTTCCCCACCTCTGCTCTACATCTTTGCCATCTCTTCTCCTGAAATCTAAGACTGGTCTCTGAGATAATTTCACTGTTCTGTTGGTACTTTTTTTTAAAAAAAGGAAGGAAGGAAGGAAGGAAGGAAGGAAGGAAGGAAGGAAGGAAGGAAGGAAGGAAGGAAGAAAGAAAGAAAGACTTTTCTCTGTTTGAAGGAGAAAAAGCTGTATGCCCTGTGCTAATGTTCTATCAGATAGGATAAAAATACATTTATGCTAACCTAAAAATCCTTTCAGATTTATTCAGAGAATAAGCTATAAGATCTTAGCTTCAAATTTGATGGTGTTTTCTCTCTGAGTGTCCCTATTTCATAGTCCCAACTGAGGAGTCATTACAGGGTATATGTTCTAACCCCAATGCATTAGCTGTTAGGAAATTATAGTAAAGAAATAATTTACCAGTTCACTGGATGCACTTGCTGATCTCTGTGAAAAGAGTAAAATAGAGTTAGAACTTAGCTTTTGGGAAACAGTGCTTTATTATCATAGATTAGACACTAGAACATGATGGCGCAGTGGTTAGAATGCAGTACTGCAGGCTACTTCTGCTGACTGCCAGCTGCCTGCAGTTTGGTGGCTCGATTCTCAGCAGCTCAAGGTTGATTCAGATTTCCATCCTTTCAAGGTCGATAAAATGAAGACCCAGATTGTTGGGTGCAATATACTCACTCTGTACATCACTTAGAGAGGGCTATTTATTTATTTATTTGACTTATATACCGCTTCATAAGACTTTCAGCACTCTCTAAGCAGTTTACAATTTTTTTAGCAAATTGAGTCAGCAACTTGCCCCCACAGTCCGGGTCCTCATTTCA
Organism: Thamnophis sirtalis; assembly: GCF_051295495.1. Taxonomy (NCBI): domain Eukaryota; kingdom Metazoa; phylum Chordata; class Lepidosauria; order Squamata; family Natricidae; genus Thamnophis; species Thamnophis sirtalis. The sequence goes on from NW_028261390.1 coordinate 12,150,366, forward strand.
CCCACCTCGGAAGGATGGAAGGCTGAGTCGATCTTGAGCCTGGTGAGATTTGAACCGCTGAGCTGCAGATCACAGTCAGCTAAAGTGGCCTGCAGTACTGCACCCTAACCACTGCGCCACCTCGGCTATAAAGCACCGTGAAGCAGTATATAAGACTAAGTGCTATTATTATTGCTATTGCTTTCATATTGCGAGAAAAGTTATTTGAGAAATATTCTTCAAGAATTTCTCCCTATCAGGTTTCCCAATTTTCTTCATTTCTTTTTCCTTTTTTCAACCCATAATCCAGTTAGAGGTGAACAATACACAACATGGGTGTCCAATATTTTGGCTTCCCTAAGCTGCATTGAGTGAAGGGGTCACTCTTGGACTATATATAAAATACATAATATATAACAAACTTCCCTTTTTAATATATATTTTATATTTTCTTGTGGGGCCACAATACCAGCTGTTCAGGGATTGGACATGCCTGATGTAAAAAAAAACGGGAGTATTGTGAAATGTATTCTCGCACACATTGGTGACAAAACAGGAATTGGTTAGGGAAGTGAGATTTACCTCAACACGTCTTCTGACACCATGATGTTCTGTTTCTGGTTTCTTTCTGACACCATGATGTTCTGTTTCCGGTTTCTTTGTGACTCTTGTTGGGTGTCTTTCCTTCATGGATTTTAAAAAAAATGTAAGTAGAGAACCAAAATGATGGAAAATAGAATGGTCTCCCTTCCCTGTTTTCAAGAATATGGATTAAATCCATTCTATGTTTACAAAAATAAATAAATAAAAAATCTACCACAACCACTACCTATTGGTACGCTATTTGTAAGATGAAGAAAAGGATAGGTTTTTTTCCTTTCTTTTTTCATTTTCCTTTTTGGACCAATGCTTCATCCAATGTACGAAGGGATTCATAAATCTTGTGGGGTTGATCTCAATTTGGGGAGGATAACTAGATCATTCAAGCGGATACGCTTCAAGGTGCTAGTCATAACTTATAAAGCCCTTCATGGTATTGGATCTGGGTACTTGAGAGACCGCCTGCTGCCAATTACCTCCCACAGACCCATTAGATCTCACAGGGTTGGCCTCCTCCGGGTGCCATCTACCAGCCAATGCCACCTGGCTATTATCCGGGGGAGGGCCTTCTCTGTGGCAGCTCCGGCCCTCTGGAATGAACTCCCCACAGGGATTCGGACCCTCACCTCTCTCCAGGCCTTCCGAAAAGCCGTCAAAACCTGGCTTTGCCGGCAGGCCTGGGGGTGATGAGTTCCCTCCCCTCTCGACATGTATGGTTGTGCGACTGTTGTCTACTTTTATTATTTGCATTTTGTCTTTTTATGTTCCCCCTTTTTTTCCCCTTGAATTGTTCGCCGCCCTGAGTCCTCCCGGAGAAGGGCGGCATACAAATAATACAATACAATACAATACAATACAATACAATACAATACAATACAATACAATGTGTCTACTCAATCTCGCATATTTGGAGGGGAAATTCATGCAATGTTGCTCCCTATTCAGGATCTGCCTCTGCCTTTCCAGTGACTCTCCAAAACTTTCCTTCAATAAGAAGAGCCATTAAAGGCCTACAACTGCAGCTTAGCATCATTCATCAAATGTAACCATCAATGTCCACTAAGGGAAGGGCACCATACAACATCATTATGCTCTTGACATCCAAGTAAGCATGGAGTAGTCATTGATATCCCACACTCTTTGTAGCTTTTTCCATGATTTCTGATTGCAACCTCAAAGACTTTTCAGGCTGTAAGAAACACTGATTATTTTTTGCAGATGTATCTCATTCTGTACAATGGATATAACATAACTGCGGAGGTGAGGAAGGATAAGATGCAATCCTCACACCCAACAATTTCCTTCCTCTCCTTATTTTAATGCAGTAACCATTTCTGTTTTCCCGTTGAGAGCAACTAGATAGAGATCCCACCAGAATGTAGCCCTAAACTTTTTCATGAGAGACAAATGGGGAATGAGGCATTTGAATATTTATCTCTGCAAAGGCAATTCAGTTGTATTATTAAGAATTAATATTTATTAAGGGGAAAAGTGTTTCAAGGAGACTTATCCTAAATTAACTTGCCATAACTTGTAGCCTAACTGTCCAAACTAAATCTTCAGAGTAACTCAACATGCCATATTCAATCTGTTTATCCAGCCCCCATACCTGATCCTTCATTAGAAGAGTAGCCTTTAGGATCAGCAGTCAGAGTTCACATACACTCATACATAACATAACAACATGAGTTGGAAGGGATCTTGGATGACTTCTAGCTCATGCAGGAGTCCCACACCGCTTTGGACAACTGGTGGTCCAATTTCTTCTTTAAAACACACTAACCCACAACTTCTGAAGGCAAGATATTCCACTGATTAACTGTTCTAAAGGTCAGGAAATTTCCCCTTATTTCTATTTATCTATTTTATTTATTTATTTATTATTTGTCAACAAGTACAAGGAAACAAATATGAAAACACAGGAAAAAATGGCACAAATAAATGGATATAAATAAGCAAAACATAGCTATAAACACATAAAATGAGTACATATACATGGGGACAGTAGGACAGGGATAGTAGGCATGCTGGTGTGCTTATGCACGCACATTTAGGAACCTCTTAAGCAATGCGTAAGGTCCACGGTATACAGCTTAAGGTAAAAGGTATGGGGGTTAGAGGAACTAACAACAGGATCAGGTAGGGTGTTCAACACCTTTACTACTCTATTGGTGAAATCGTTTTTCCTGCAATCAAGATTAGAACGGATTACATTTAGTTTGTATCTATTGATAGCCCCTGTGTTATTTCAGTTGAAGTAAAAGTAGCCATTATCAGGTAGGATATTATGGCAGATTATCTTGTGCACATCATTCTTGTGGGAATGATTCTATATTAGTTCTTTCTTTGATTAGTAGTTTCCATCCATTGCTTCTAGTTCTGCCTTCAGGTGTTCTGGAAATTAGGTTGACCTGAGAGTGGGAATGTCCTGGTTTTCAAGGCTCTATCTTTACCCCAGGTTAAATCCTTGAAATTAGTTGGATTCTGGCTTTTTTGGTCTTGCCATCTATGTCAGGCTTGTCAGTTGTGAGGGGAGCATAATTCTTCCATCTAGCCTCCAGTTTTATGGGATTCCATCCATTTATATAGATGTTGTTTAAAAACATCGATGACTGGATTAGGGCTTTCATATATTTTGTATTTTGAACACCAAGTGAGGATACAGAGCACCTATTATATACAGAATCAGGGAGAACCTACCAATGTTGGTTTACTTCAGAGGTGTCCAAACTTGGGAACTTTAAGATTTGTGGACTTCAATTCCCAGAATTCCCCAGCCAGCTCTTCTAGTCCAACCCCCTGTCTAGGCAGGAATCCCTATACCATTTCAGGCAAATGGCTATCCAACATCTTCTTAAAGACTTCCAGTGTTGGGCATTCACAACTTCTGGAAGCAAGCTGTTCCACTGATTAACTGTTCTAACTGTCAGGAAATTTCTCCTCAGTTCTAAGTTGCTTCTCTCCTTGATTAGCTTCCACCCATTGCTTCTTGTTCTACCTTCAGGTGCCTTGGAGAATAGTTTGACTCCCTCTTCTTTGTGGCAACCCCTGAGATATTGGAACACTGCTATCATGTCTCCCCTACTCCTTCTTTCTATTAAACTAGACATACCCAGTTCCTGCAACCATTCTTCATATCTTTTAGTTTCCAGTCCCCTAATCATCTTTATTGCTCTTCTCTGCACTCTTTCTAGAGTCTCCACATCTTTTCTACATTGTGGCGACCAAAACTAAATGCAGTATTCCAAGTGTGGCCTTACCAAGGCATTATAAAGTGGTATTAACACTTCACGTGATCTGGATTCTATCCCTCTGTTTATGCAGCCTAGAACTGTGTTGGCTTTTTTAGCTGGCTCATATTTAAATGGTTGTCCACTAGGACTCCAAGATCCCTCTCACAGTTACTACTGTTGAGCAAGGTACCACCTATACTGTACCTGTGCATTTCGTTTTTCTTGCCTAATTGTAGAACCTTACTCTTTTTCACTGTTGAATTTCATTTTATTAGATAGTGCCCAATGTTCAAGTTTGTCAAGATCCTTCTGTATCTTTAGCCTATCTTCTGGAGCGTTGGCTATTCCTGCCAGCTTGGTGTCATCTGCAAATTTGACGAGTTCCCCATTTATTCCCTCATCCAAATCATTGATGAAGATGTTGAAGAGTACTGGGCCCAAAACAGAGCCTTGGGCTACTCCACTGCATACTTCCCTCCATGAAGATGCAGTTCCATTGAGGACTACACGTCCTCATTGGAACTGCATGTTGTAGCATCCCATGTGATCAAACTTCGGACGGTTGGCAATTAACTCATATTTATGACTGTTGCAATAGGCTGGGGTCATGTGATCACCTTTTGTGACCTTCTGTAAAGTCAATGGGGAAGCCGGATTCACTTAACAACCATGTTACTAACTTAGCAACTGCAATAATTCATGCCACAACTGTGGCAAGCAAAGTCGTAAAATGGAGCAAAACTCATGTAACATTCATTTAGCAACAGGAATTTGGAGCTCAATTGTGGTCATACATTGAGGACTACCTTATTTTGCAAAGGTGCCATGCTGAATAAATCTTCACTAACGAAACAATGCCCAACTTAAATGGGAAATCCCAAAGTTGTAGGTTAGAGTGAGAAGTTGAAGAAACAACCTAAAAGACAATGACAAACTACTTCAACTTAAAGCTACCCAATTTATTCTTGGAATCACCAGGAGCTCAGCTCAGTTTAAGGTAGTCTTCACTTTAATTCTTACTTACCCGGACAGGGACTGTGAGTACCACATTCAGAAGGCAGGCAACAAGAATCAACAGTTTCATGTTGGTAGGGAAACCTGAAATGATATAACAGAGAAACAATTCAAGTTACTCTTTACTTTTGGTTGCTCCCAAAGTTTGCCATTCCTTTTCTTCATTGGTACGAATGTATTAATTGATTTGTTTTCTTTTGAATATCCTCTGAATCAGTTCTTAGTAGTAGTTCTTAGTAGTAGAAATACCATTCATATCTGATTTTTTGGGGTACATTTTATAAAATACCAAACAGTAAAAGTGATTGCTGTAAAACTCAGTTTTAAATATAGCTAATATTAGAAATACTACTATTGCTATCTGATTTTTTTTTACATACTATGAACTATCAAACAGTTATAGGAGCATCCTCTGCTACCTCCAACAATACAGCAGATTCAACTCCACTTTTGAAAGAAATGATCAGGAATCCTAAGAAGGTATAAAAACATGTCTTTTCTTGCAGCATTAGAACACTAAAATTTATGAGATTTTGGTGTCATCTCAATAAGACCTTACAAGTTTTGGAACCAAACTGCCAACATCTTATAATAGCTCAAGACGTTGGTTTTCTCATCAAATTTTAGTCATTTAATACCTTTTTAAAAATGCTTTTGAATGTAGCTATCCGTAGTTGAAATTTTTTTCAGCCCCTCATACAAATCATAGGTAGGTTACGACTAGTTTCTTTTTGGGATTGGTTGAAATTCAACATAGACCAGAGAATGGCTCAGGAAACTTCAAAAAGTTTGAACAGAGTGACCAAATGCTATAGATTTCTAATTTTAGCAACCAGATCTCTGTCTGAAAGAATCGGAAGTTTCATCTGCAACTGAGGTCAACATATCTTAAACAATCATTAAATCTAACTAAAGAAAATGTAATTCTACAGAGATTAGCTATTAAAATATATTCAATTTATTTGGATGCTTATTCTAAAATATACTAGAATCCTTGTCTTACCTTTGCTTTGTATCAACACCAGCAGAAGAACCAAGAAATCAGCTTGATCTAGGAGGCTTTTCTCAGTAGCTAGTATTTATATGCTGTCCTGATGATCTGGCTTTATTTATTAAAAATATAATCATAGGTTTCATGAATCAGAACTTGGAAAACAGCTGTTGGGTTAAGGATTTGGGGTTTTGTGACTTACTTACAGAAATCCCTGGAGGAATGTTTCATCTCGACACAAAACTTGTTGTGAAAAGAATTTAATTAATTATGTCTTTTTCAATATGGCTAGAAATATCCAGGGTATAATTTGAAGACCTTTTTTTATATAGAATTTTTTAAGGATTTAAGTTATTTAAGAAGGACTGGTCTATGGTGCTTTGACAAAAGAAATCAAGGAAAAGAATTGCACCCACAGAAACAGACTGCATTGGTAACTGGACCTTATTATAACCTTCTATTCTGAACTGATTTTATCTACCATAAAATTGGTACCCAAAGAGTCCTATTAGAGCCGTAAAAAACAGAATAATAGAATTGGAAGGGATCTTGGAGGTCTTCTAGTCCTGCTTGAGCAGGAGACCCTATACCATTTCTGTCAAATGGTTCAGACAACCTCCTGCATTAAGTGGGAAATTGATAAGACAATGGGATATTTATTTATCAAATGTATAGGCTGCCCATTTTATTATCAAGTGACTCATTGGCTTATAATGTCATAAAATAATATAAAATTAGAATGTTCAAAAGATTAAAAACATTGTGCATGGCTCAATGGATGTACCTAACTCTTTCTGTATGTGTATGTCTGTCTGTCTGTCTGTCTGTCTGTCTATCTATCTATCTATCTATCTACCTACCTACCTACCTACCTACCTACCTACCTACCTACCTACCTACCTACCTAGCTAGCTAGCTAGCTAGCTAGCTATCTAGCTAGCTATCTAGCTATCTAGCTATCTAGCTATCTAGCTATCTAGCTATATTATCTAGCTATCTAGCTATCTAGCTATCTAGCTATCTAGCTATCTAGCTATCTAGCTATCTAGCTATCTATCTATCTATCTATCTAGCTAGCTATAGAGATAGATATATAGATATATAGATATATAGATATATAGATATATAGATATATAGATATATAGATATATAGATATATAGATATATAGATATATAGATATATAGATATATAGATATATAGATATATAGATATATAGATATATAGATATATAGATATATAGATATATAGATATATAGATATATAGATATATAGATATATAGATATATGTTGCATTTGTGCTGATAAATAAATAAAGGGAGACTAGTATAGATCTATTTCAAGCTATTTAGCTCTCATCAGCTAGCCATAGCCTTACTGGGAATTGAACCTGGGCTGTATTACATATCAGGCAGTTATATTAGCCACTAAGCCACAGGCTCTCTTCCTTTATGAGCTAAGCCAGGGAAATAGGTATGTATTGTGTCACAACCCCTGGTATGCCCAAATATGGGAGGAATATATATGTGTATGTGTATGTGTATGTGTATGTGTATGTGTATGTGTATGTGTATGTATGTATGTATATATGTACCCTATATACATACATAGATAGATATACACATATACATATACACATACATACATATATGTGTGTATGTATGTGTGTGTGTGTGTGTATATATATATATGCATGTATGTATGTATGTACGTATGTACACACACACACACACACACACACATATATAAATATATATATATATATTAGATTTTTTACAACCCCTGGTAAGCCCCAATTATGGGAAGAAGCTAACTGCTTCCATCATCTGTCAATCGGCTCGTCACAAGAGTCCATCACGACAGAAACCCAATATTTTTACTGTTGCCTTTGTTATATTTTGTGTTTTTTTTATTTGTGCTGATAAATAAATAATTTATCAGCACAAATAAACACACACACACACACACACACACACACACACACACACCCCTTGTCCTTGATGCCTTGAAGCCTTGATTCATTGGTCACTTCTAAACTATTAACTGCTCAGTTCAACCTACTCATTCAGGAACAATGGTAAAAGCAATATAAAAAGAATGCTATTAATTTTCATAACAAGAATTCTCTTTCATCCTTGCCCAGAATTACATTTTGAAATCTGTAGTTATTTAATCTCTCCAACTACTTAGTGCTATTTTCAAAGGAATGGACTAAAAAAAACACCCTATAATATATAGGGTTTTGTATAGGTATCTCAATGGCTAAGATGCTGAGCTTGTCGATCAGAAAGGTCGGCAGTTCAATGAATGGTTCAAATCCCTAGCACTGCATACCGGAGTGAGCTCCCGTTACTTGTCCCAGCTTCTGCCAACCTAGCAGTTCGAAAGCACGTAAAAAATGCAAGTAGAAAAATAGCAACCACCTTTGGTGGGGAGGTAACAGTGTTCCATGCGCCTTCGGTGTTTAGTCATACTGGCCACATGACTATGGAGACGTCTTCGGCAGCGCTGGCTCTTCGGTTTTTAAACAGAGATGAGCACTGCCCTCTAGAGTTGGGAATGACTATGGGATATGTATGAGAGAAACCTTTACCTTTACCTTATGGTATAATGACCTTAATTTAATTTGCAAATTAAATGTTATAATTCCCTTGGTTTAATTCGAGAACGAAGCCAGCGAATGTTGGGTTCACTTATTCTTACCTTTTCTTTCAGCTGTGGGGAGGCGACAAAAGGAGCAAGGTTAAAAAAACACCTTTCACTAATTATGAAAAACAGTGCCATTTCAGCCTGTCATTTTGTGATTAAAGATTGCTTAAATATGTCAGCTTCATAACTTATTGTTTTATTTATTGAGCTGATTTTGATGGTCCAGCCAACTCTATGAGGCTTACAAAGAAAGAGGATGATCTAAATATTTTTGATCTTGGTTTGTTTTAAGCAGAGTGTTTTTAAGTTTAATCACAGTCTCTCAAGTTCAGATGATGCAATGAATAGCAGTTTGTCAAAATAGGAAGTGCAACCTTCCCATTCCTTCTTTATTTTTTATTGCCTCTGTTGAAGGAGAAGCTAAGTGGGTCTCTGCTAAAATGGTTTGTTATTATTGCTGGATGCAATTAGAAAGTTATCTCAAAATTGCACTGTGTGAAGTAGACTAAGCATGCTACACTTGCCTTAATTTTACATACATGCATTTAAATGCTTGTACTTCTCTGAAGAAGCTATCAAGATCTGGTAAATGCCAACACTTAGCAAATTATATCAACAAGGCATTTCCTGACCTAATACATAATAACAAGGGAACAAAAGAAAGATGCTGATTTCTCAAAAGGAGGAACATGGCATCTCTAAGTTCTATCTTCAGAAATTTGGCTAACCCCTTACTGTTTCCCTGGAGGGTTTAGGACAACTTACCATGGCCAATTTGTTATGGCCAACTCACCACAGTTAATGGGACAACTCGCCACGGCCAACTCACTGCGAGCAACTCAAAGCCACCAGCTGAAGAAGATTGGTGTCCTTGTTGCATGACAATTTCGTGCTGTATTTATTGTTTCAGTTATTTTTATATATAGGTAGTCACCAATAGGTGACCACGTTTTCATCAAAAACATTGTAACTCTTGCATTTTTGTATTGACTTTCTTTGTTTTATTATTACTGACCATGACTTCTGTCAAAATTAATTTAACTTTTGTATTTGTTGAATTGTCCTGCGGCGAGTTGGCCATGGCAAATCAGCCATGGCAAAGTTTTCCATTCTGTGCATGGAATCTCTTTACTAAATATTGTTTAGCTATAGGTCATTCTTACATAATGCCAAATAGTCACATAATATCAAATCACGGCATAATGAAGAATTGAAATGGCATTACCCCACTAGGTTCATAGGTTCAGGCCAGGTTCCTTTCATATATAAATCACTATATTGGTACAAATTATGTTGCACCTGTAATAGTTATAATTGGAAGAACATATAGTTATCTACCTGTTAAATCAGCTATTTTCAGAAGGAAAGCTGGGATGTTCTAAAATTGTGAGAAACTGAACAAGAAATTGGTATGGATTGTGTGTGTGTGTGTGTGTGTGTGTGTGTGTGTGTGTGTGTGTGTGTGTGAGAATAACATTTCTCCTAATCCTATTAAATCCAAAATCTTGCTTTGTAAAATATAATGATTATATGGGATGTATTATACTTAGGTGAGATTAACTAGTGGATACAACATATATTTTAAAATCTTTCCATTCTGAAGTTTCACCATAATTAAAGTCTCAGTTTGAGGAACACCAATCTTCTTCAGCTGGTGGCTTTGAGGTTTTTTTTTGACAGAGCTCAGTCATAATCATTATGGTTTTATATGAGATATCTTTATATGTGGTTTTTATTGTGGATTCTCCTTCAAAACACTTAGCTAGCCATTCTAGAATTGACAATAGAATCCTGATAGCATAATTGTCTGGAAATGTGTCTCCATATATAAGTCGGTTCAAGATTAGGCTATGGGTTGTTGGAATTGGCTTAATTGTTTACTATTATGTATTGTGGAAGAGAAGATATAATCCAATAGGAGTTTCTGTCTGCAGCAGAAATCCAAATACTGACATCATCTATATTCACAGCTTTTACATTCCTATGAATGAAAATCTGATAGCACAATAAAGTTCCCCATTTTAACAGAACAACAGCTTGGAAGTATTCTAGTCCAACTCTCTATTCAAGTAGGAAGCCCTACACCCTTCAGACAAATATTTATCCAATCTCTTCTTAAAAAGTTCCAGTGTTGGAGCACAACTTCTGAAGGCAAACTGCTCCACTGATTAATTGTTCTCACTGTCAGGAACCTTCTCCTTAGTTTTTGGTTGCTTCTCTTCTTGATTAGTTTCCATCCATTGTTTTTTGTCCTGCTTTGGAAAGTAGGTTGATTCCCTCTTCTTTGTGGCAGCCCCTGAGATATTGGAACACTGCTATCATGTCACCCCAGTCCTTGTTTTCTTTAAACTAAACATACCCAGTTCCAACAACCATTCTTTATATATTTTATTCTCCTGTCCCCTAAATCTATGGACCCCTAGATTTGTGGACTTCAATTTAACCTCCAGTCCCCTAGACTTGTGAACTTCAGTTGTGGAATTCTGGGATTTGAAGTCCTCAAGTCTTAAAGTTCCCAGGTTTGGAGACCTCTGTCCTATTGAATTGTATCTTCTCTTCCATAATGAATAGTAGTAAACAATTAAGGTAATTCCAACAACCCATAGCTTAACCATCTTGAACCGACTTTGATTTCATGGAGACACAACTGTTGATAGACCAATAGAACTAGCTTCAGGCTTGAGAAGGATCCATAACAAATGCTACTTTTCTGCTATCTCCAGGGGTGGGCTGCTGAGGGTTCTCAGGGGTTCAGGAGAACTCTAACGAAGATTCTGTGTAGTTCGGAGAATCCCCAAATCCCACTCTTGGCTGGCCTTGCCCACCGCTCCCCTCCCAGGAGTAAATGCAGGTTGTGCACAGAGGCTCGGGGAGGGTGACAAAATGGGTCTAACCAGAAATATGGGAAGGTCAGAAACAGGCCTGTTTCCGGCCTCCAGAGGGCCTCCAGAGCCTGGGGAGGCCTGTTTTCACCCTCCCAGAGACTCGAGGAAAACCTCTGGAGCCCAGGGAGCGCAAAAATGCTCCCTTCTGTGGTGCAGGAGGCCAACATGGCCACATCCACCCAACAACCAGGCAGAGAACCCATTGCTAAAAAATTGGAAGCCCACCCCTGGCTATCTCCCACACCTACAATGATAGAACAGATAATGAGATAGGGTTTTTTTCCATTCATTTCTTTGTGGAGGAATATTTTGTTCCATTCTTGTTCTAGTGCAAACTATTTTCAATTTTCAACCTATTATATAAGCAGAATCCAATCATTCAAATGTATGCAAGGCTGGCTCAGGTTGCAAATGTATTGCTTTTTCACAAGTTTTTTGTGCGTTGTATTAATGAAAGTCATCATAAAATGGCAATATAGGGCAAATTGCTTACAGAAATGTATCCAAGAGAAATGTACATCAAATCGCATTGGATATTATCTGCTATCTCTCCCGAACTAACTTAAACTAATATATGAAGTGATGAATCAAATTTAATATTGGAAAAAAACTTGAGGGAAGTGAAGTTAAAAAAAAAATCAAGAATAATATATTTACAGTCAATTGAAATTTACTAAGTTGTGATTGAAATGTAATCTCTTAAATCTATTTACAGCTCTTAACCCTATGTTTATCAAACTTTTATCATCTTTCTCATCCAGTTGACAACCAAATTCCCGTTATTATTTCATATTCATTTCTATTCCTCTCCTCACTGAATTTACCAAAGAAACCTTGAGTGCTCACTTCACTTCCATTTTCCATCCTTCAACACAGATATTCTCCTGCAAGTTATGGTTTTCCTCCCCCTGCCCACTCCTCCTCCTTTTTTCTTTTCTTTTTTGTAAAAGGTCACATAAGATTTCTCTTATTACTCCAGTCACATTATCTATTTCAACCACTAGAGTGAACTTACAAATATTTAATTGCTTTCCTCTGTAAATCCCTTGGAAACCACAAGGAGTGTTTCTATTGACATCACCACCTTCTGGATTAGGTAGTAATGTTTAGATTTAACAAAAATACTTAATTGCCTTTGTTGTTGTCCCTTTGAGGCAAAAGGGCAAAACAAGAGTAAATATTTTCCACAGGGATGACTGAGCACAATTTCAATTCCACAATAATTTATTCTTTAGGCATTGTTAGAATAGTTAAAGACAAGCAAATATTCCATTTTGTTACTATTTTCATTATTATTACAATTCCCATTTCAAAAAATATTTCTTCTTAAGTATAGGCCTCCCCAGGAGGTTATGAGGAATGAAAAATAATGAAATATATGTTGCAATGTCATTACGGCATGATGCAGGTTTCATGACTTACATATTTGCGCCCCTCTGGACACAAGACAAAAATAGGAGGTGGGATTTGTATCATGACATCACTGTAGGCATGCCATTGCGTTTTGGGTGGAGGATGTCATAATAATTATGGACACTAATGCCATGATTTGATGAGTGGAGTAACTGAAGTGGAAGAAGGATGACCACAGCTGATAGGAGTTGGACAGCTTCTTCTTCTTCTGCGTGTAGATTCAACATTAAACTGCCAGAATGAAGCCACATTCTTGGCTTTGTCTTGGCCAAAAATAAGTCATTATTGGTACATGTTTCTGGTAGTAGCCAACACACCAGCGGACGGGCCGGGATTTGTGTCTCTCCACATTCATATCAGAGGTGGGTTCCTAATGGTTCGGACTGGTTTGGCCGAACCGGTAATGGTTTGCTGGCCTGGGTTCCCCGGTCAGCATGGCATGTTTATTTTCTTCATTTTTTAATGTTTTGCGCATGCTATTTATGGGCAACCTATTTATAGGCAATCTATTTATGGGCAACTGCGCACAAAATTGCGCATGTACCGAACCGGCAGTAATGCTGGCAGCAACCCACCCCTGATTCACATACTATGTTGTTATCCGCTAAGAACTTCCACTTGAGCATATTGTTTTTACATTTAGGCACTCCATCTGTTAACCTATTCTGGGTCCTCCAAGTAACATAAGGGAGGTCAAATGGAACAGGTTAAAAAATGTTTTAGCTTGCAAGTCAATTTCTTTATTCTAAGTCCATCATTGATGTTTAAAGATTAATTTGCTTAGAAAAATGCAAATAAAATATGGTTTGCTTATTAAATTATGCTACCTCTTCTCTTTCCCCAGCCATTTTAATAACAAAGTACACCAATTTCTTAACTATGTTGCTAGGATATATGCCCAATGTTAGGGGCAAAAGAGTCCCTCTGAAAAAATCCAATTGACCACTAGATGATGTCCATTTTATTTGCCCTCTACTGGTCACATCTACAGCTCAGATCTGGTAGACCTCCATATTTTAGGAAATTATGGATGAGAAGCAACCAAGAACATATTGGGAAATATGTAAGAATAAGGAATGTCCTGACAATATAACTGTATTATATAAATTATTCAGATCTGTGTACTGAATATCATCAGAGAAGTATGATTTTCAAATATTTGTTTATTTGTGTCAGAAGCATCACGATTAACATAAGGCATACTATATGATATAAAATTTAAAATAGCAATAGCACTTAGACTTATGTATCACTTCACAGTGCTTTTACAGCCCTCTCTAAGCAGTTTACAGAGTCAGCATATGGTTCCCAACAATCTGGGTCCTCATTTTACTGACTGCAGAAAGATGGAAGGCTGAGTCAACCTTGAGCAGATCACAATTGAACTGCCAATATGATGGACATGTGTCTTTTGTTTCCTATTCTATGAATTTGAATGGATTTGTTAAGATATTTAATAGCTGAAACCGTAAAGTGGACCAGGACACAGAGTTGTAATTGATTGGTTGCAGAGTGTGAACTCCTGCATGAGGCGATCTACGTTTTGATTGGTTGCTGGGTGCAAAGGGGAAGTTTCTGTTTTCCCCCGCCTTTTTCTTCTGTGTGCTCTGTATGCTGTTTTGCAATTTACCTGACGATTTACCTCATGATGTAGTGATGTGCCTGACTATCTTGCTTGTTGCAAATATAAATGTACAATATATTTATTTATATAAAACTATAAATTCATCTCTGAGTCCATTTGAACATCAGTTGCACAATTCCCTGACAGAATTGATATTAATCTACACATTTCCTGACAGAACAATCTTGGGTTCTCCCTGTAACTCTCTGTAACTACTTTTGTTCTGCAACGTCATGTGATTTATTCATTTTATTTGTTTATTTACAGGACTTATATTTCTGCCAATCTCACACAATATCTAGGCAGCTCCCAACAATCCATAAAACACAGTTAAAAGCATATTCTTCCAAGGTTATCATACCAAACATCTTTATAGCTCAATCCCAAACCCTAGCCCAAAACTTGGGGGAAGAGCCAGGTCTTAGCATTCCTCTGGAAAGCTGAAAGAATCTCTCTGTTCTTCAGTTGGAGATTGTTTTAAAAGAGTGGGGCAATTACCAAGAAGTTGCGCCTTTGAGGTCCCATCAAATAGCCACATTTAAGCAAGGGGACTTGGAATGCATCTTCCCTATCTAATGTAGTAGAACAGGCAGATACTCTCAGGGAGAAGTGGTCCAGCAAGTAACCTAGCCCTGGGCCATACAGGCCCAGGCCTTTAAAGATGGTGACCAGGACCTTGGATTGCACTCAGAAAGCAACTGGAAGGCAATGTAGCTCATGCAGCAATGAAGTCTGAACTGAGGGACAGTGAAAATTGTTTGTGTCACTGCATTTTGGACCAGTTATGACTTCTGCATAGTCTTCAAGGGCAGCCCCATGTAGAATGTATTGTAATCATCCAAACAGGAGGTGACTAAGGTCTGTGAGAAAGGGCTCTTGGTTCAAGAATGGGCGAAATTGGTGCACAAGACAGATTTGTACAAAGGCTCTCCTGTTCCAGCTGCTACATGCTTTCCTAGCATGAGCCATGAATCCAAGAAGGCTCCCAAATTGTTGACCAGGTGTGTGCTACCCTGACCAGAGTCAAGGATGGAAACTTTCCTAATTCCAGGAGCACCAAAGCCCTATAACCGCTCCATCTTGCTAAGGTTGTGTCAGGTTTCTCTCCATCCAGGCCCTTATAGCTTCCAGGCCCTGAATCAGCATCTAAACAGTATCACTTTTGTGGTATGGGATAGAAATATATAATTTGGCATACTAATGATACTGAACCTTATGTTGGCAGATAATCTTTTCCAGTGGTTTCATATAGCAGAGATTATAGGGAAGTGAGTGAGACTTGAGTTCTGAACACCCCACATAATTTGAATCTAGGACTAGACCTCTACTCCCCACCCCAGCACTGACTCGTACTAGCCACAGAGAAAGGAGACCCGCAGTAAAAGAGTGCCCCCAATTCCTGTCACCAGTATGGCAAGATACCATGGTACTTATATGTACCATGGCAGCAGATTCGGACAGTGAGGAGGTAGGGGAGGAACAAGGGCCAGTCCTGGAATCTGGGAAAGGCTCCGATGCGGGCTCTGTGTCGGAGGCAGAGAGGGAGCCAGAGGCGTATGCCAGTTATCAGCTGCTTTCAGACATCAGTGAGACAGACGAACATCAGGAGCTTCTTCCCAGTGCGCGCATATGCAGAGTTGCCAGACGAATGGAACAGCTAAAGAACAGGGGTTGACTTGGGAATAAGATCACAGGTGCACGATGAACGGCCCCTCCCAGAGGAAATAAAAGAAGAGCGAAAGGGGAGTGGAGTTTGCAGGAGACAATTAGTTCACTTAATTGGCTTATGACTCTTTGAGACTCCTTGCCAGGTTTTGCAGATATCGGTCTGGCAGCTCTCCAAGCCAAATAACGTCTGTGGTTGTAAATCCTCTCTTGAAAGACTGCTGGATGGAAATGAGCAGAATTTACAGTAAATCAATAAAATGAGTTTTTGTTGGGACCAGGAGTTTGCTTCATGCTCTTGGGAAGTCTAAGTCAGAACACCATGGTCAATGGCATCAAACCTACCAAGAGATCCAGAAGGGTCAGGATGGAGATACTATCCCCATCCTGAGCCCTGCAAAGTCATCTACAGGCATGACTCAGATGATCCTCCATTCCTTCATGATTTCATCTTTCATTAACTGATGGAGCTTATACTCATCTTTAGATGTTTCAGTTTTAAAACATCCTCTTCTCTGAACACAGATTCCACCCAAGATATGATCTGACATGCTTCTTCAACAACTTGGTTGCTCATGTGGTCAAGGCCCTGCCCAGCTTCTGTTACTCATTTCAGGTTGCTGTGGGCACCCTCCCTCCCTAGTCACTGTCCAAGGTCATTTGTCTTAGGTTGACACGTAATGTGTGACTGGAAATTTCCAAGGTTTCTCAGATTTTCTGTGGGCTCCTTTTCAAGGAGTGTTCTTTTAAAAACCTGCCTAAAATATCAGTTTAAGCCAGGAAAGTCAGCTGAGTACTGCTAGCAGCATGTTACTGGTTCAATTACAAGTTTTCCATTGCTGCTGCTGAAACAGATTTTTTTTAATTAAAGTTTTTTATTAAACATAAATTAAAACGTTGGACACAATGTAAACTGTCCTGGCAGAATCTATGCCATACATGCTAAAATATTCAGTTATACATTGTAGCCACCCTGTTTTTTTAACATTTGATCCATACCGTATTTACAAATAAAAAGTATCCTATTTCCAGCCGTGTTGGTTTGTGTTTATCTTGTACATTCTCACATTTATCATTTCAAACATAATTCTAGTCTCCATTCTATGAATCTAGGCTCATGCCTATTTTGGGCTTTCCCTTTTATATTCCAACCATTGATACCATTTATCCCAGATATTCTGATTCATCTTTATTCTTCAATTCCCACGTCAATTTATCCATTTCAGCGCAGATCAACATTTTCCTAATTATTTCCCCTTCATGTGGACTACTTATTCTCTTATCACTGACAACATTTTTGAGGAAGTAATAAAATGGGATTACAGATTAACAGAGTTGGAAGGGACCTTGTAGGTCATCTAGTCCAGTCCCCCGCCCAAGCAGGAGACCCTACACCATTTCTGACAAAATACCATTTCTTGAAAGCCTCCAGTGGTGAAGACCCAACTTCTGAAGACAAGCTGTTCCATTGGTTGATTGTTCTCACTGTCAGAAAATTTCTCCTTATTTCTAGGTTGAATCTCTCCTTGAGCAGTTTCCATCCATTATTGTTTGCCTGGCCTTCAGGTTCTTTGGAGAATAGCTTGACCCCTTCCTCCTCTATGGCAGCCCCTCAAATATTGGAAGACTGCTATCATGTCTACCCTAGTCCTTCTCTTCACTAGACTAGCCATGCCCCATTCCTGCAACTGTTCATCGTAGGTTTTAGTCTCCAGTCCCCTAATCTTCTTGGTTGCTCCTCTCTGCACTCTTTCTAGAGTCTCAACATCTTTTTTATAGTGTGGTGAACAAAACTGTCAATGAAGAAGCCAGATCCACTTAACAAGCATATTCCTAACTGAACAACTGCAGTGATTCACTTAACAACTGTGGCAAGAAAGACACTTAGCAACAGAAACTTTGGGCTCAATTGTGATGTAAGTTGAGGATTGCCTGTATTCTCTTTTATTCGTATATAATATTTAAAAAAGAATACTATTCCCCACTTTCTTGATCCACCAAACTCTTGAACAATTTTAGATATAATTAAAGTTAACTTTAACAAGCCATTTCATTGTGTTTCTTCTCTGTTGCAAATAGCTATTGCTCTGTTTCTATTCTGTAGAAGAAAATTGCATAGCATTTCAAATAAAAGCAAATATTGATGCATGCATTTGTGTCCTTGTGTAGGTGTTTTTGTGGGTGTGCCTTACATTATTTTTATTTTTCTTCAAAAATTCCCTGCAAAAAAATTAACCATAGAATATCTTTGTGGACTATAATTTGGAAAATTATACTATACTTAAGATTTCCAAAACTAACAAGGATAGGCAACAAAGATGGACATTTTTACCCAATTGGAAATTGGATGAGTATGCAAATTCCCTCAATTAGTTAGTACCAGTATCCCTTTCTTGACCTTTGAAAAATTGAGGTTTTTTAGAAATAACTTGGATCAGGTTTGCAGTTATTTCTGTCTGTTTCCCAGTAAGTAAAAATGGGTCAGAGGCAAAGGAAAGTCCAAAATCCATAAATTTTAACAGTATCATTTAAAGAAAAAGAAGCAAGAGTAATACGTCAAGAATAAATTTCATACAATCATTAAAACAACTTTTCTAAAAAATTGTGACACCACCTTTAAAAAAAACTTTTATTGGATTTGAATTATAAATTACAAATCCAAAATCTCACTTTAAGAATAATAATATGTTTTTCTTATTACATTTCCCCCAAAAAACTTCAGATCTAAAGAAAATGTAACACTCCCATCAGTAAGAGCCAAGGTGGCGCAGTGGTTAAATGCAGCACTGCAAGCTACTGCTAGATCAGCAGTTCAGCGGTTCAAATCCCACTGGCTCAGGGTTGACTCAGCCTTCCATCCTTCCGAGGTGGGTAAAATGAGGACCCAGATTGTTGGGGGCAATCTGTAAACCGCTTATAGAGGGCTGAAAGGCCTATGAAGCGGTATATAAGTCTACTGCTATTGCTATTGCTATTCAGTTGGATTCCATTATCAACTTTATTGATGACTAAATTTGGAGCCAACTTCAGTTTTATTGATTCTTTCTGGTTTCATTCTCCTGCATCTAATATAAACCCTACCCTACAAGTTGGTGGATCTGCCCAATGCATCCTGCACTTGCTTATCTTAAGATAGCTGCAGCCAGGCCTCCCACGATTTGACACCAGTCGCACCACTGTCCAGCGACTTCTGCAAGTTTCTTGCAGCTGCAGAAGTCAGATAGCAGCACAAGAGGTGTCAGGGCATCAGAGGCCTGGCTGCGGTGATCCTAAGGTAAGAGGGTAAGACATCCCCTCCAATAAGACCTGATGCTTATTTTGCCCCGCCCCCAAAATAAGACCGAGTCTTAATTTCAGGGAAACAGGGGTATATATAGTTATTTTTCTCTGTAACACCAATTGGTTTTATCCAGATATTATGTAGTCTACTACCACCTAGTGGTGAAAATATTTAATGACATGATCCATACCAGGACAATTTAAGACTGCCAAAACTCTTTAACAAAAGGTGAAATAAAACTATCCAAAGTAATTGACCGTTTGCACAAAATATTACTCACATTGTATTCATCAGCTGCCCATATTACTAAACTGAAGATAATAGTTTCCATTATATTATACTATTTCAATAGACTAATACAGTAATCTTATAGATTAGGTAATCAATACAATAATCAGTAATCTTCAACATGGGCAGGTATTACGATTATCTGAATTTAGTTTGGGGATTTTTTTTTGATAAAGGTTTAATTATATTGCCTTTTGTGGATTGTTGGCATTGATGCCCAAAAGCACCCAAAAATAAAAATAAAAACCAAATTTCAGAGAGAACCTGCCTTCCTAATTAAAATGTTAAGGTTTTTTTCTTGCCTTTTCATGATCAACAGAAACTGCTATGAAAAGCAAGGCTGTATTTCACAGAGTGGGATGTTATTAGGAACTATAGATGACAGAGAATGAAAGAAAGCACCTTAGTATGTTCAGGGTAGCTTTTTAAAAATGAAAAAGAACAGTGGTAAGATGGAGGATTTCTGTCAAATTATAGTCATATTAAAGAATGTGGCAGTGGAAATAGCAATCAAGTTAGGGAAACACCTACACAAATTTTATTTTGTATGTAGATACATGTATGGTCTGAATGAAGGAATAACAAAGCAAACAAATACAGCACAGAAATATTACACTGGAAAACACAGAATAAACATTATTTTCCGTCTCCCAGAAAATTAGATGCTTTAGGAGTTCAGCCTGAAAATTTTAGCCTATCATAAATACTCTTCGTCAAGACAGTATCTGTATTTTCTGAAAAGAAAATCTCTAAATAAAATCATGGCTTTGTAATTGAAGTCATCCATCTGTTATTACTTTTTAAACATTTATTCCACATTTGTTCAGGCCTAATTTCCTTTGTCTGATTCAGGTGATGTTTCTTCTCCTTTGTTTGCTTAACAACTCAATTCCTTCTTAACTATTTCCCTGAAGGATATTTTAAAATCCGATTTGTTCACTCTGCTTATGGGGCTGTTTCATCTTTAGCTAAGGCAGCTGCAGCTCTGCCTCTTTAGACTTATAACCATTCAAAGTTACAACAGAACTAAAAAAGTGACTTGCAACCAGTCCTCACACTTACAACCGTCGCAGTTTCTCCATGGTCACACTATCAAAATTTGAGATCTTGGCAACTGACATGTATTTACAATAGTTGCAGTGTCCCAGGGTCATATGATCACTATTTACAACCTTCCCAGTTGGCTTTTGACAAGCAAAGTCAATGGTGAAAACTATGTGTGTGTGTGTGTCTGTGTCTGTGTCTGTGTCTGTGTCTGTTTGTGTGTAATGGCTCTGTGTGTGTGTGTGTGTGTGTGTGTGTGTTCCAGCACAACTCTGGAACGCCTCGAGCAATTTCAACCAAACGTGGTACACAGATGACTTACTTGCTGGGAAAAAATACTGTGGGGGATAAGACACCCTTAAAATCCCTTAGGAGAATATTCTGTTAAGATACAACATGTTGTGCCTTAAATTGCTTCTACTGTACTGCTGTAAAATGACCTCTACTGTACAGTGCCATGCAGTTGCCATAGTAAT
The DNA here is from genome assembly GCF_051295495.1 of Thamnophis sirtalis. NCBI lineage: Eukaryota > Metazoa > Chordata > Lepidosauria > Squamata > Natricidae > Thamnophis > Thamnophis sirtalis. The sequence continues at coordinate 12,171,505 of NW_028261390.1, forward strand.
GGCTTCACAGTATTCCACAAGAAGGCTCCCTCTGGTAAGGGGAAAAATCCAACATTAGAAATTATGTTTTGTCCGGACATTTCCCCCCCTATAAATAAATAACTGTTCAACACCGGGTTATCAGCTAGTAAGTTATAAAAATAAGCTATGCTTTACTTAAACATTCTGCTTAGCAACATAAATTCTGGTCTCAATTGTGGTTGTAAGTTGAGGACTACCTGTGCCATCCAGATGACCTGGCTGAGGTCCTAAGTTAGGAAACTACGAAGGTACATATGACTGCTTCAGTGGTGGGATTCAAATAATTTAACAACTGGTTCTCTGCCCTAATGACCAGCTGGGTAGGCGGGGCTCGGTGGTCATGTGACTGGGTGGGCGTGGCCAACTCACGTCGATGGGCGCTTCGTCTTAGCTGTTAGAATGTAATAAGGGTTAACCGGAGAGGCAGTTTCTGTGAGCAAGACAATAAAAATTAGTCTAGAAACAACACCAGAATGTTTCCTTCCTGCCATCCTTACAGGATTAGCCTTGTAAAGTGGAAAAAAACAAAATAAAATTTCTTCCAACAACCGGTTCTCCGAACTGTTCAGAAAGTTAACAACCGGTTCTCCTGAATAGGTGCGAACTGGCTGAATCCCACCACTGGACTGCTTATACAAACAATTACCCTATTCCCCCTTATTGGAATATATATCCAATTATTTTTCTTCAAATGGTAAAGGAACTCAGACACTCCTATAGGCTAACACAGAGAAGCAAATCATGCCAGTTACTAGATTCACACATTCAAATCATAATTTGCTCAGCCACGATTGACTGAGTAATTCACACTTGGTTGAATCCATACCTTGTCCTAGCCATAACTTGTAGTTTGCAAACTACAAATTATAGTTTGCAAACTATAATTGCTGGATTCATCCAGAAAAACTAAACCAAAGCCAATTATGCTACAATCTGGGTTAGTGCAACCCAGTGAATAGTTGGGAAAAATAAGGGAAAGAAAAACTAAGTTTCATCACTATTTCAGTGAGGCCATCGCGATTCATTCATAGAGTTGCATGTTTTTGAGATCCTTTTTATCCTATTGACCTTTAGGGGCACTTAGAGAAGAGAGATAGCAACAGGTTATCCACTGAACTTCTTGTACGGTAGTTACATATGGACTTGGACTTGGGACTTTTCCAACCTTAGACCAGCAGCCCAACCACACTGACTGTCTCTCCTCCCTAGGATTGCTTCATGTATTATAAAGAACTTCATGGAAAGCATTTTGAGTGCCGGAATAAAATATGCTCATTCCGAATGGCTAAGAAAACCTATGTATATTTATTCTGGGTGTGTTCGGTGTACCTTGGGCTTGGTTGCCCACAGAGCTGGAAATAATGAGTGTGCATAAGTGTGTAAGAAACTGGGTTATATCCTCATTCCTATATGGCAGTTCTCAGTTTACTTTGGCTGTTAATCCAGGAGGGAGACACAGTTATTGACAAGGAAGTCCTTATATGGCAATGCATCCCTACTGTTGCTGTTGTTCTCCAAAAAATGTCTTCCAAGAAAGTGGTATTTATTCCACTTCCTTGAGGGCAACCAGTGTGGGTTCTGTATAATTATCTCAAGCTCAACACAAGCAACACATCAGCTTGTGAAAGGTGTGTATGGACCTGTATGAAGAGTATGCGGTCAGTTTATCCTCCCATGTCAGAGATAAATAGATTGGTTCCAATTTTGTTTTGTTTTAGTGAGGGAATTTTAGAGGTATTTTAGACTGGTTTATATTAATCAATCAGAATAGAGCTGGAAGGGACCTTGGAGGTCTTCTAGTTAACCCTCCCTGCTCAAGCAGGAGTCCCTCTACCACAGGGGTGTGAAACTGGCAGCCCGCGGGCTGGATATGTCATGCACAGGCCACGCCCACCCCAGCTCCGTGAATGTCGTGAAATGTCAAGTGATGGCAACACGACGCGACTCGTGCTCTACCATTTCAGAGAGGTGGTTGTCCAGGCTCTTCTTAAAAAACCCCAGTGATGAAACATCTACCACTTCTGAAGGCAAGTTGTTTCATTGGTTCATTGGTTAAAAGTTTCTCCTTAATTCCAGGTTGCTTCTTTCCTTATTAGTTTCCATCCATTATTTCTTGCCTTGCCTTCTGGTGCTTTGTAAAATAAGTTGACCCCCCCCCCCTCTACTTTGTGGCAGCCCCACAAATATTGGACTACTGCTATCATGTCACCCTTAGACTGTCTTTTCTCTAGACTGGGACTGTGTAATTCCTGCAACTGTTCTGTCTTCAGGCCCTTAATCATCTTAGTTGCTCTTCTTTGAACTTTTTCCAAAGTCTCAACCCTTTTTTGTAATGTGGTGACCAAAACTGGATGCAATATTCCGAGTGTGGTCTTATTAAGAATTCCTTATTAAGGATTTATAAAGTGGTAATAATATTTCATGTGTCTCTTTATACATAACACCAAGTTGAATTTTTCAGTGTATTGCAATTTAGAGAAGCAGACATCAAGCTGGCAGGAATAGCCAAAATTCTAGAAGACAGGCTCAAAATACAGAAGGATCTTGACAGACGTGAACACTGGGCTCCATGTAACAAAATTGAATTCACTGGTGAGAAAAGTAAAATTCTATACCTAGACAAAAAAACAAAACAAACAACCAAATGTGCAGGTACAGAAATGGTGTTACTTGGCTCAATAGTAGTAAGTGTAAAAAGTATATTGGAGACCTAGTGGACAATAACTAAAATATGAGCCAGCAGTGTGCTGCAGCTGCCCCAAAAGTCAATGCATTCCTAGGTTGCCTATCATCTACCGAACAGACCAGTGGTGGGATTCAATTTTTTTTACTGTGGGTGTGGCTTGGTGGGCGTGGCAGGGGAAAGTTACTGCAAAATCCCCATTCCCTCCCAATTAGCTGGGAGGCAGAGAATAGATGGGGGGCAGGGCCAGTCAGAGGTGGTATTTACCGGTTCTCCAAACTACTCAAAATTTCCGCTACTGGTTCTCCAGAACCCGCTGAATACCACCTCTGAAACAGACATTCCAAATTCATCCCACTTTGCAGAAAAGGGGTAAAAATAGTCAATATGATGACCACAACCATGGGACGAAAACCCCACTTCCTGCCTTCTTTGACTGATAAAATAGATTGCCACATCAGTGAAGCCTTTCTATGCATCATGGTATTTTTTAAATTAAATATACATGGGAAAGTTTTTAATTACTTTTAGACTTCTTCTGTAAGGGGAGGAGAACATACCAGATATTTCCAATATATTTTTCAGCATTTGATCAGGGTGGACATTTTATGTTTAAGGTCAGTGTTAATTATATATTTATCATTTATTATTAACACCCTTTTGTACATGCTTTTTATTTTTATTCTTAGTGTTTGATGTTTGTTTATTCTTTTTGCTTTTTTCCCCTTATGTTGTATTTTAAAATTGGAAATAAAAAATATTTAAAAAATAAACCAAACATTAGACTAATTAAGCTGAACAGCTGCTTTATGGGCTTGTGGGAAGGCAGTCATGTTACCAACCTTGTTGTCGAGGTGTAATAAAAGGAATATTTGCTACTATTTTGAAAAAAACTTTTTGGAGAATAACTTTTCTGCTCTCTTTCAAGGATGGAAGGAAGGCGCATCACCCTGGCTACTTGGCCAATCCCTCTCTAGGATATATGTGAGCCAAGGTGGCGCAGTGGTTAAATGCAGCACTGCAGGCTACTGCTAGATCAGCAGGTCAGCGGTTCAAATCTCACCGGCTCAGGGTTGACTCAGCCTTCCATCCTTCCGAGGTGGGTAAAATGAGGACCCAGATTGTTGGGGGCAATATGCTGACTCTCTGTAAACCGCTTAGAGAGGCCTGAAAGGCCTATGAAGCGGTATATAAGTCTACTGCTATTGCTATTGCTATTGCTATGTGTGACCTGAGAAATGCCACTTTTAGCAACAAGGTGCAAACTTACAATCATTCATTCAGTGACTGTTCTACGTTACAACTCTGAAAAAAGTGACTTGGCACCATTTTTCACACTTACAACCCTTGATCAAAATTTGGAGAATTGGCAACTTTCAGATATGTATGATGTGGTGTCCCGAGATCATATGATCACCTCTTGAGATTCTCTGACAAGCAAAATCAATGGGGAAGCCAAATCTGCTTAACGACTACATGGTTCACTTAACAATGGCAATGATTCATTTAACAACAGTGGCAGCAAAGGTTGTAAAATGGAGCAATGCTCACTTAACAATTGTCTTGCTTAGCAGTGGAGATTTTGAGCTCAATTGTGGTTGTAAGTCAATGATATTTTTGTTTAAGTCAGCAGGGGAACGGACTCTTTTGATAAGCTCATATTTTAAAATGTATGTATATATTTTCTGTGTGGTTGTCTGTGGCTGGAGCTATTTTGTTTCCTTTCCCAAATGACCTGCATGAAAATCTTCCCCCTTTGTGTTTAATGTATGGTGGTTTATCTATTTAAAGCCTGTCTCATCCCACATGAATATTGTTTTGCCAGACAGATAATGACTGGGGTGAGCATAGTTATTTAGACTGCACACCTCTTTTGATCCTACTGAGTCTCAAAAAAGGTAACTTTATAAAATAATCTGTCCCCTTCAGCTTTCCATCAGCTCAGCTTTTCCTGCTTAACTGTTGAGTTCAAGAAAAGAGTGCGTGAGAAAAACCACTGGTAAGAGAAGTGAACTCGACTTCCAAATTTAACACTTGCCAAAACTTTGAGCCAGTTTGTTCTGACCTAGGCTTCCCCAGAAGCGCGAAGCCGAGTCCTTGAACCGATAAACCCCTTTTATTTAATTTACAGTGAATTCCTCTCCAGCAAAGTCTTTCGTCTCCCACGGTCTTTCAAGATAGTTCATAATTACTGACTTTTATCAGGCTTGGAGAGTAGCCAGGCCGATATCTTTCAGATGCTGCAATACTTGGCAAGAATGCAGGAATGAACTAATTGTCTCCTGCAAACACCCCTCCCCTTTCACTCCTCTTTTATTCCCTATGGGAGGGGCCATTCACTGCCCACCTGTGGCTTTACTCCCAAGTCGACCCTTGTTCCTTAGCTGTTCCCTTCGTCTGGCAACTCTGTGCTGGGAATAGGCTCCAGCTGTTCATCTGCCTCACTGATGTCTGACTCCAAAGGCAGCTGATAACTGTCAGATGGCCCAGGCCCCATCTCTGCCTCCGACAGAGCCTTCATCAGAGCCTTCCCCAGACTCCAGGACTGGCCATGTTCCTCCCCAACCTCCTCACTGTCTGAATCTGCCGCCAGCTCTGCTGGCGTTCAACAACACAGTTGCCTTTCTCTGCTTGACCTACCTTATAGGTTTGTTGTGAGAAAATGAATGATCAGAGGAGAACTAAATTTTCCCCAGCAATCAAATTATTCAGTTTATGCAATGGTTGTCTTGCTAGGACCCTCTGTAGGATTTGGAGGCTTTTGGCAAAGCAGAGTTGCAAGACACAAGCTCTGTTCTTTTTTTACATGTGTGTGACATCAACACGCATAATCAAAAGGGGTGGAGCTTGTGTTATGAGACATGACTTTGCTTACATCATTGTCTCACCTCAGCCTCCATTCTTGATATCTCTGGTGGGTGATTCCTGGGTGAAAATGTTCTGGTTCTTTGACACTTATTTTACTCCTATGTCATGTTTTATTTGCAGGGCTTGGGTGGTGGAAAAGGTAAGGTTCTACATGTAGGCAAGAAAAACCAAATTCACAGGTATAGGTGGTATGTGGCTCAATAGTAGTAACCGTGAGAGGGATCTAGGAGTCCTAGTGGACAATCACTTAAATATGAGCCAGCAGTGTGCTGCAGCTGCCAATAAAGCCAGCACAGTCCTAGGCTGCATTAACACAGGGATAGAATCAAGATCAGGTGAACTGTTAATATCACTTTATAATGCTTTGGTAAGGCCACACTTGGAATATTGCATCCAGTTTTGATCACCATGATATAAAAAAATGTTGATACTCTAGAAAGAGTACAGAGAAGAGCAACAAGATGATTAAGGGATTGGGGATTAAAGCATATAAAGAACAGTTGCAGGAATTAGGTATGTCTAGTCTAATGAAAAGAAGGACTAGGGGTGATATGATAGCAGTGTCAGGGCTGTCCTAATGCATCGGCCCGATGGGCACTTTCCTATGAGCCCCACGAGCATAGTGGCCCCATACTAACCTGTGTATATTAACCCTTCAATGCACCTTGTATGATATAAATACAGCAACATATTTATTATATTTTATATTTTACTGCATTTTTAATTAATACTAACGTGCAAATATATATTTAATTTTATTGACCATTTACATTTGTATTCCTGTGAGTAATTGTCATAGATGCCCATAATGCTGTTAAGACAGCCCTGAGCAGTGTTCCAATATTTGAGGGGCTGCCACAAAGAAGAGGGAGTCAACCTATTCTCTAAAGCCCCTAAAAACAGGACAAGAAGCAATGGATGGAAACTAATCAAGGAGAGAAACAACCTTTAACTAAGGAGAAATTTCCTGACAGGTAGAATAATTAATCAGTGGAATGACTTGCCTCCAGAAGTTTTGGGTGCTCCAACACTGGAAGTCTTTAAGAAGAGATTGGACAACAATTTGTCTGAAATGGTATAGCGTTTCCTGCCTGAGCAGGGGGTTGGACTAGAAGACCTCCAAGATCCCTTCCAACTCTGTTATTCTGTTAAATCAAAGTTAAAAAGGACAACATAAGCAAAGGAAATATGGCCAGGCCCAAATGCTTTGCTGGAGGGAAAGCTTCTTACAGTCAGGGGCTGTGATATTTGGACACAGAAGTAGTAAGTTTACACTATCACCTACCCCTTCTGTCATTCTTAACGCGTGTTCTTGCAAGTGGCATTAGTTACTTGTCAGCATGCAGTGGACTCAGGGCATAATTTTGGCAGCACCTAGAAAGCGCTCTTTAAGGAAGCTATGCTGCGGTGTCATCTTAGGAGGGCATTAAGTCGGACATCTGCTTTAGCCACCTGTGGTTTGGCCACATGCAAAAATAGCCACCTTCTTTTCTATAATAGTATGGTTGGGAATTCTGAAGAGGAACATGAAGCTCTAGAGGCTGATTTCCTAAATGTCTGATAACAGACAGATTTCTCTTCTCTCCTGTAACTGTGTTCGGCTACAACTCCTAAAAAAGTCTGGAATACAATATCAATATAATATCAAATATTGCCTGTCAAATGATAAATATCATGAAGTTGTACAATTACAGGTAGTCCTCAATTTGCAATCTTTCATTTAGTGACTATTCAAAGTTACAACAGCATGAAAAAAATGACGTATGACCATTTTTCCATTTCAGACAAATCCATTTCAGATATTTCAATATTTCCATTGAAATATCTGAACAGATATTTCCATTAAGGGGTTGCCTCAGATTAAACTAAAAACCTTATAGCAAGTTACAATCGAAGGCCAGTATATCTCTCAAGGGTACCATGCCAAAGTATTATGCCAAATCTAGTGAAGAAGCCTTGTGGAAGAAAAGATATCCAATGCCTAAGGGGCTGCCACAAAGAAGGGGAAGTCAACCTATATTCCAAAGCACGTAAAGGCAGGACAAGAAGCAATGGATATAAATTAATCAAGGAGAGAAACAACCTAGAACTAAAGAGACATTTCCTGAGAGTGAGAACAATTAACCAGTGGAACAGCTTGCCTTCAAAAGGTGTGGGTGCTCCAACACTGGGGTTTTTAAAGAAAAGTTGGAGAACTATTTGTCTGAAATGGTATAGGGCAGTGGTTCCCAACCTTTGTGGCTTGGTGGCCTGGGTGGGTGGGGTGAGAAGGAAACTGGGCTGAGTGAATGGCTGCTCCTTGATATACTTAGTTTATGCTTTCTTTTACTTTTTGTCATCAGGACACAGAGAATAACACTGAAACTGTAAATAATAGCACTACAAATGGTGCTAACATGCATGATAAGGTTATGAATATACCCAACCGTGAAACCGCCCATCAAGATACCATCCAGACTCCACAGAGAAGTGACGCAGAAGGTAGCAGTGGCCATGAGGACACCAGTGAAAATGAGAGCAACAGTGTGTACAGCTTCAGTGATGAACTGATGCAAGGGGATGAACCCAACCAAAGCCAAGATTCTGAAGGCTCAGAAAACAGCAGCCAGCAAGATCTCCCCAATCAGGCTAGTGATGGGGAAAGCACATCTTTAGGAGAGGAAGAGGAGCAAAACAGTAATGCCGGCAGTGAGCAATCAGACAGCAAAGGTCAAGACAATGAAAGCCAACAGGAAAGCAATGAAAGTAGCAGGCACCCAGGCGGTGATGAGAGTGACAATAGTGGCCCATCTGTCAGCAGCGAAAGTGAGAGTCAACCAGATAGCAGCCAGAGCCAGTCTGAGAGCAACAGTGAGAATGACAGTGAGAATGAGAGCATCAGCGAAAGCGACAGTAAAACTGAAAGCAGCATTGACAGCGGCAGTGAATCCAAGAGCAGCAGTGAGAGCAACAGTGAATCCGAAAGCAGCAGTGAAAGTGACAGTGAATCCGAAAGCAGCAGTGAAAGTGACAGTGAATCCAAGAGCAGCAATGAAAGTGACAGTGGATCCGAAAGCAGCAGTGAAAGTGACAGTGAATCCAAGAGCAACAGTGAGAGCGACAGTGAATCCAAGAGCAGCAGTGAAAGTGACAGTGAATCCAAGAGCAGCAGTGAGAGCGACAGTTAATCCGAAAGTAGCAGTGAAAGTGACAGTGAATCCAAGAGCAGCAGTGAGAGCGACAGCGAATCCAAAAGCAGCAGTGAGAGAGATAGTGAATCCAAAAGTACCAGTGAGAGCGACAGTGAATCCAAGAGCAGCAGTGAGAGCGACAGTGAATCCAAGAGCAGCAGTGAAATTTTGAGTAGTTCGGAGGACCAGCAAATACCACCTCTGACTAGCCCTACCCCCATCGATTCTCTGCCTCCCGAGTCCCAGCTGATTGGGGGGAAATGGGGATTTTGCAATATCCTTCCCCCAGTAGTGGGGTAGGAATGGAGATATTACAGTATCCTTCCCCTGCCACGCCCACCAAGCCACGCCACAGAACCGGTAGTAAAAAAAATTGAATCCCACCACTGATCCAAAGTAAACTTCTTGAGAAAGTTGGTGGCATTAGCTATACCACTTTCCCAGGCTTGGGTGTTACTCCCTGGTTTGCTACAGAGAAAACTCATATATTTAGATCTACTGGAGGCATAATTATAGTATACAAAACCAGAAGACATTGGCTTCTATTGTGAGAACATGCTTAGGCAACCTATAGGAATGTTTTTTTTTTTTGCCTTCTCAGAATCCTTATGTTTCTCTCTTTATTTATATTTTAAATCTGACATCTGCTTTGACTTCATTTTTCCATCTGTTGAAGTCTGCTTGTTGTTTCCAAAGTCAGTCCCTATCTCAACTCAGGTGCAGAAAAGTAGAACTTTGAACGGATGAGTTTTCTTAGGCTTTCCTAGTTTTTCCATGGTTTCCACAGAGTGATCAGTATGGAGACAAAACCCCAGCTGAAACAGGACAGGTGACATCACATGCATCATTTCATAATTGTATGCTTTGACTAATTCAATTTTTGAGCTCATGATATTATTGTAGTTTTTTATGGTCACCTGTATAGGAGGATCATGGGCTGCCTATACATGGGCAACAGAAACTTACTTAGAATGTCCCACATCTATTGTCTGTATTCTGAGAAGCATTTTTGTCATTCACATGACAAGTCATTGAAGAAGGGTTCTGTATATTTTTTCCTTCCTAGCAGAAGAGTTTACAAAACATATTTTGAATGCAGAACATATTTGTTTATTCTGTATTTGAAGATGATTAATTTTGATATTTAATGACAAATTTCATGTATAATGATGTTTTAAAGATTACTAAATTTTAAATTGGAAGCTTAAATTTAACAAACAAATATAAATTTTGTACTTTTGAATCAAATATGGATCATACATCTGTAATTCCACTGAGACTGGCAATAACAATACAAACTGTGTGTGAGTTGGACAGCTATATATTTTAATAAATAAAATAATAAAGTATTAAAGTATAAAAAATAAAATCTTTATTATGATCAATTTCTAGATATTTGAAATTAGCATTTGCTTCAATTTTGCAAATCAGTTTATCAATTTAAAATAATTTTAAAATGTATTTATCTTGCAAAAATGTGTACATTAGGCAAATGCAAATAAAATTCATGTTTAGATAAATGTGCAAGAAAAAAGTGAAAATTTGTGTTCATTATCACAAACATTTACAAATGTGAAAGGTAGAGACTAAATAAAGCATATAAGCCATCCAGAATCACCCTGTGGTTGATATGGGTAGCAAATTAATTTAATAAATGAAATAGAAATAAATACAATAGAAATGGAAAAATAAAAATGGATAGAAATGAGATCACAAATGTGAAAACTGAGGAAAATAGAAATCGACAGATCTTCCTACTCTCCTTATGTGTGCATTCTTCATCGTTCAGTTCTCAGAGGCATAATACCAACTTTAAATCTAGCAAAAAGAAGTAATACTGTATATTAATGATGACATTAGTGAAGTTGAGACATGCATTATTTTTGGAAGTGGGGAAAACATGTTTTCTGTGGACCAAGGAATCTTAATGCAAATGGGAAACATTACACCTCATGTCTTTTCAGAGAAGAATGGTAATGACATTGCTTAAATGCTTCAATACTCTTCTCTGGTTGAGGCATTGCCCAATAACCTTATAATCATAAGCCCTGAAATATAACCCTGACCTGGCTCTCTGCATCACTAAGTCTGCTAGTTACTAACATACAGATTCCTATTAGATGAAACTGCCAGTAAGAATAGTTAAAGAACAGAGTCATCGTTCACTGGATGCAGTCAAGCACAGCATGAACTATTATCTACTGGGAAAGGTTTAATGAATTCCTGTTCTGACCAAGGTGTTAGACTGGATGACCTAAAGGGGTTCTTCCAGCTGTACGATTTTATAAATCTGATACCAAAGACATTAGGGGTAAAGGTTTCCCCTGTCCAGTCATGACTCTGAGGGCAGTGCTCATCTTCCCAACATCCCCATTTCTTAGTTGAAGGAGTCAGGGTTGCCTGAAGATACTTCCATGGTCATGTAACCAGCATGACTATACACCGAGGCACACAGAACTCTGTTATGTTCCCACTGAAGTGGTTCCTATTTATCTACTCACATTTGCATGTTTTGAACTGCTAGGTTCAAAGGCACATAACAGAAGCTAACCCCTTTGTGTAGCACTTGGGCTTGAATCCCGGCTGGCAGCTTTCCGGTTAACAAGTTCAGTGTCTTTAACTGCTGCACCATTGTGCCATCTACCAAAGACATTAGCCACTTCTTTTGGTTAAACTTGTAAGATTATATAAGATCAGTAAGATAGATAAACTTCCCCGCAGCCTGCTTGTCACCCAGATAATACATGCTACATTGCACTATACAAAGACTTTCTGCACCCATATTCTCCAATAGCACTGTTCTGACCAAGGCTTCCTGAGAGCATGAAGCAAACTCCTTGTCCCGACAAAAAAACTTTTTATTAATATATTGTGCTCATTCACATCCAGCAAAGTCTTTCAAGGGAGGATTTATAGTCACAGACTTTATCTGGCGTAGAGAGCTACTAGGCCAATATCTGCAGAACTGGGCAAGGAGTCTCGAAGAGTCACGAACCAATTAAGTGAACTAATTGTCTCCTGTAAACTCCATTCCCATTTTGCTCCTCTTATTACCTCTGGGAGGAGCCATTCATCGTCCACCTGTGGCCTTACTCCCAAGTCGACCCCTGTTCTTTAACTGTTCCCTTCATTTGGCAACTCTGCGCATGTACACACTGGGAGCAGGCTGCAGCTGTTAGTCTGCCTCATTGATGTTTGAATCTGAAGGCAGCTAATAACTGGCATACAGCTCTGGCCCCCCACTCTGCCGCCGACACAGATCCCTCATCAGAAATTTCCCCAGACTCCAGGACTGGCCCATATTCCTTCCCAATCTCCTCACTGTCTGAATCAGCTGCCAGCTCCTCTAGCTGCTGGCAGGCCACAACAAGCACTGGTATGTATTCACCATCACAGAGGAATATGTCCACTGGAGATAAACCACTGGAAGAATGACTGTCTTTACACTCTGCATGTGAGCTGTCCAGGACTTTTTGGCTAACCATGATAGAGAAAAGAGCAATTTGATTACTTGACTTTTAAAATATATACACTCAAATAGCTGCAAACATTCTCCAATAACTTTCAGGGATGGGTGGTGAAACAGGAATAAGCCAGGATTTATCTAATTCTTGTAAGGTATAACATTTCAACTACAATCTTATTTGAGAGTAAGTCTTGCTGAACTAATTAGGACTTGGGACTTCATTGATATACATAGGATTAAATTTACTGTGGAGAAGTTTCTGTCTCCTCGTATTAATAGGTTTACTGGATAATCTATTAACTTCCATTCACTCTCACACTTGTATCTGTTTTGCATAAAGAGAGTACAAATGTATTATGACACATCAATTGAGAAATTTTTATCATGCTATTTGGTTAATTAATGTCTCAATAATTAAACAAGCCAGGAGATACACCAAGAAAGCCTACTCTCTGGAGAAAGTTGATTATAAATCTGAATGACCACAATGGAGGGGAAAAATGTCTAGGTCACCGTGTCTAGCACAGCTCATTACTTCAGCCAACTGATTCTATATATTTAAGAGAGTGTAAACTGATTTCATGTGAGCTTTTTAATTAAGTGGATAGAAAGCGGTCTAGTCACACTGGAACCGGGTTGATTTTGGGGGCTAGGAAAGCCTGTTAAGGAAGCGTGGGCAGTTAATATGTACTTCACCACCAAAGTTGCATTGTACAGTGCCCCAAGAGCAGTGATTGGTTAGGACCAGACCCAGGCAAGCATTTAAATTTCAGAAGGTTCAAAGGTGACAGGGAAACCTTCCATCAGACTTGTCGCAATCATTTGAGATCTCAAAGGTAGTGTCTTTCTTGGAAGTCAAGGTAAGGAATCACTGAGTTTGATCCTCGCCTATTTCATTTCTGTTAGAACAACAGAGAGGACTCAGGGTATCTTAGAGGTTAATAGATTTATTGGGACATTTGCTTTCATTGACTAGAATCCAATTTAAAATATAAGATGCAGCATAATTTAGATAACTTGTTATATGAGATGAGATGCATGTCAACATGTTAAGGAGAAAATACTGAATAGTCATACTGAATATACAATAATGTTGTAGTTAGAAGGTTTGAATAGCTTTGAAGAAAAGCTCTTGTTAAATTCTACAATGTGCATATCACAAGGCTTTGGAAATACATTCATAACTCAGACCAGCCTTGTCTGGGGAAGGATTGGGGGGGGGGGGAGAAAAAGCAAGAGATACTCACCTATCTGACCTATTTTCATTCACTGTATATGCTGTGGCATCCAACTACTTCCAGTGAAGAGGTGAAGTATCTATCGCAAGACTAAAGTGTTTCAAATTAAACTTGAAGAATATCGCCTCACACTTGACGGAAAGCAGTAGGCTTTATATAGCTTGTTAGTGTACTAGAGTAGGTTATTTTGTAGGTAAGTGTGCTAACTTAGCATATTAGAAGAAGCAAATTAAGCTGCTATATACATTATTTTGGAAGGGAGAAACTGTTAATGTGCACATACCAGTTGCATCATATCCATGATATGAATTGAAGCAATGTGTATCTTCAATGAAACGAGCCTCAAAAAGTTTATTTTGGAGCTTCTGAGAATGAAGTTCTTCCATATCGCTAAATCAATCACATCTTTATACGTGACATCATGGAATGACATCAAAGATGGTGACAAGGTGTTGGTCCTCCTGCTTACTTAGAGTAATTTACAGGGCTTCAGAATATTAATATTTAAAGTCTTTTAGTGAAAAGTGTTTAGAAAATAGCAACAGCAGCAATGATAATAACAGCAATCTGTCCTCTATACCCAATATGTTTCTAAAGAGGTTAACACGTAAAATGCACCTCAATAATATAATATAGTGTTTTAGTTAATTAATTGTGGTTCATGTTAAAGCTTTAGTTCAGCTAGAGTATAAGCAACAGCAAAATGGCTATTTTGATCAATCACACATTTATAAATAGAAAAAAAGATAAATGCGTTTTCAGCAGCTGTTGACAGAAATTGAGGTTAACAGAACTAATTGAGAAGGGGTTGCTGAACAAGGGGTTGCTGAGATTATGAAAATGGAAATGATTAGGTCCCAGTAAAACAGAAAAATATGCTGTAAATCGGTACTCTTGAACAGTTTACAGAGGGAATAACACTGGATTGGTAATTTAGTCTCTTATCTTTACCTTTAATAATCTACTTTCACTACCATTTTTTAAAAAAAAACAACTATTGTTAGCCTATATATATTAAAAAGAGACCAAACAGAAGTTTGACTCAGTAAAAGTCAGTTCTCTAAACCAGAATATTTTAATATCAGCATTTTAAAATGGGAGGAGGGGGAAGGGAAGATGGTGGAAGCCAACAAGAAAAAAATGCTAATCCCACATGTGTGAGGTGGCCACAACCACTTTGAATCATTAGACTCATATAGAGTACCATCATGAACCAAATGTTGCTTGCCTGTGTAAACATATTTACTATGTAGCCATAACCATACGATCCTCCTTCCACACGGGTAGTTATCCGCAAACCTATAGGGACCCCAACTTTGCAAATTATAAAATAGATTTGGGTTTTTTTAAAAAAAAATCTTTGGGTTAAGGGTTGGTGAGGAGAGACCCAACAAAAGTCCCAGAATTCAAAGCATGTTCTCTGAACAAATACTGGTGGTCCGCTGTTGGGGAAGGGAAAGCATGGGATAGAGTATTATTTATTTTTATGTATTTCATTTCTATCTCGCCTTTATCCAGAGAAGAACTGCGGGGCATTCACATAGTAAACATACATTTACTATTTCTTTAATGTTCCATTTTCCTTTGTGTCCTGAATAGTACAGGACAGCACATGCTGTGTACTATTACTGTATACCTTTCTACAGTGTATTTGGATTTCATGTTCATTGAATTATCTCTTTATTTGCTGTTTGTTTCCAAGGTCAGGCTGTGCCTGTCGGTGAGGATGAAGAAAACAATTGTGTTTCTTTGTATTGTTGTAACAGCTTGGGCACTCCCGGTAAGTCATTTTTATGGCTTCATGGAATTAATGACAGACCTTTACATTTGGAACTGCATAGTTTATGGGGGGGGAAGTGAATATTCTTCTACAGGAAAGCAAGATTATTAGAACAGAGCAGAATAATAGAATTGGAAGAGACTTTGGAGGTCTTCTAGTCCAACCCCATGATTAAGTAGGAAACCAATCCACCATTTCAGACAAATGGCTGTCTAGTGTCTTCTTAAAAACCTCCAGTAACAAAGACAAGCCATTCTACTGATTAATTGTTCTAACTGTCCGGGAACTTTTCCTTAGTTCTAGGTTGGTTCTATACTTCACTAGTTTTCATCCATTGCTTCTTTTTCTGCCTTCAAGTGCTTAAGCCCTCTTTCTTGGGGAAGCTTTTAGATATTGGAACGCTGCTATCACATCACCCTTAGTTCTTATTTTCATTAAACTTGATATATCCAATTCCTGTAACTGTTCTTACATAGAACAGAGGATGTAGGTATTCCCATTTTGGTTTAATTCTACATCACTCTCAGGATTCATTTTTTTAAAAAGTCCATAGGATGCTTGCATGTTTTAATGCAATTCTTTGAAAAATCACTTTTAAAATTACTTTTCCTAGCATGCTCCTATTTTCAAGTGAATTTTCTGTTGACGTTGCACTTTTGTACGTGCATTTATTCAAGTTGCAAACAGCACAGTGAAATTCTGAAAATTGCAGATTTAAAACATCAGTTTGTCCACTTATTTATTTGCAATAAAATTTGACACCGCCCAATCCAAAGAAGTTGTGTTAATTTGTATTTTGCTCAAAATGCAAATTGGATACTTTTATATAAAACCTGACAATCCATTTCTGTAACTATAGTTAGGTAGACATCCATCATGAATACGCTTAGGAGGCTCCAGGATGTTGTCTGACAATTAATTCCGTAACATGCCAAAGGTACACAATACACATACACAACTCTGTAAACTACAATGTGGACCAGAATTTCCATTATGCTCTCATGGATCACATCAATCTCTTGATGAAAATGTTCCATACTCAATTGTTAAGCAATGTTTTTATCATGACACATCTGGTCAAAGAGAACATACCGTAACTCCTGCTCAGAAGCAATTAATTATCTGGTAATTTATTATTCAAGAGTGTGCTATTTATTTACTTTCCTATTCATATTGGGTGAGTACTCCTTTTTGAAACTTGGTACTCTGTTAATCATTATCATATCAGAAAGAGGGGAAAATAAATATTCAAAGAATTGATGACAAAGTGCAAAAAGAATTCATTCAAGTGACAAATCAAATAACTTTCTTGGAGCATGTACAAATTAAATAGATTACTTCTATGGAGTGCTCACAATCTATTTTGTTTAAGCTTTTCCTCTCCATTCTTTGCCAGATTGTTATGTCATATCGCATAAACTGCAATGCCATTTACAAATCAAGGAGAAATATTCTGGGTGTTCTACACTGATTATTATTTTCAATAAAATTTAATTGCTGTTTCAATTGTTTTTCTGATTTACAAGCTCCTTCAACATGAACAAAGGATTATTATTAGCACTGTGGAAAATGTGGTGAGTAAATCTCTATAAAATTTCAGCATGTGTATGTGACTTAATTAAACAATGACAATATCAGATTTCCTTTAAAATATGTCTACAGTTAATTGGTTTTGGACATTATTTCTATACTGCTTTTCTCATTGCTAAGAACTCCAATATAGTTTAGAATCATTTGTTTTCATGCCTTTCTCCAGAATACAATTTATCAAAGAATTCAGCAGATTAAAAAGAAATAGAGTTAGCCATGCCACATTACAATGGAGATATGGTTAAGAGTAGGAGAGGAACAGCTTAATAGACATAACAGTTTTTGGACTGCATTTATTAAACTTCATATCTTCTATTATGTTTAAACTAAATATCTTCTATAGCACAAAATATCTTCTCTCACAAAACCATTACGAAGGGTGAGATAACATTCTCTGAATTTGGAGTATCATAATGAAAGGACAGTCATTTTATGAAAGGACAGTCACTTAAATTTAATAGGTGGGTAGAAAGACATTTTGATTTTTTTCAGTCTTGGGCATCATATAACTCCTTCATCTTGAGAAAGAAACTATCTTTGTGCTACCCGTGATAGTTTATGCAGTAATTCATTTGTATAATTCAACAAAACTACAAGGTATTTATCCTGAGGTGACTGGCATAAGAATAGGAACAAATACCAAAAATGTCTTGATGACAAAGTAGGAATTATTGTGATACATAAGATGGAAGTGGGACAGTAAACCTCCTAATATGACATGTTAAAAAACAGGAGTTTGCTGCCAGAATAAGGTCAAATTATTTGTTCAAAAATCTTGGCCTTTGAGTGTTATGTCAAGGGTGAAATGTCCAAAAGTAAGCAGGACAAGTCAAGAAAATGAGTGGGACAAGGACAAAAATTGTATTTGTTTTATGATTATTTCCATATTTTCAAATGGCTTTACGTTAATTAAATGCTAAGGGTACAACATTCGTTCTCCCTGTATATTTAATAATTGTCATCAGAATTCATGCAGTTTGGTGACAAACATAGACATGGTTAGATTTAGGTTTTCGGGGACCACCAATGGTTTCCAACCTTGAGGCGCATAGTACCACTATACCATAATACTATTTTCTCCATTCACTGTAGAAATTGATTATTGTGTTATGCCTTTTCAGAATCAAAGGCTTCTTAGCTGGGCTATATCTATAGCATAAGAGAAGCAGGTTGGGTGGGTGGGGAAAGGTCAGCAAATAATGCAATGACTCTTCTGGCATTTTTCTTAATGACAGAAATAGAAGGAACAGGTGATGCTATCTTTATACCAACTGTGTCGTTTTGATCTTGCACGCCTTTGAATTCTGACATTCTGTCCAGGTTTAACTTGGTACTTCCTGACAAACTAATATTTAAGGAACAGTGGTTTTCCTGTCCATGCCAAATTAAGCTCCCGTTTTAGTTTCTAACACAGGTGTCAATATTTGGCTCAAACCTAACAACAGCACTCTGCCCATCTGCCTTTGTCACCCTTCAGATCATGCAAGAGAGCCCTATCAGTTGGATGATGGGAAATCCTATCAATGGGGAATGAACTTTACAAGTGTTTTAAAAAGTGTTAGTAAAGATATTATTAAAGAGACTTTTCTTTAAAAGCAATGTAATAATTATATTGAAAAATAAAGAATGTGGCAGAGAGAATCACTATGATTAATAAACTAGGATCTTAATTATAATTGTTTGGATCTGTTGTTGTTTAAAAAGGTAAATTCCTTATATTTGTTGTTTCAGTCTCTGCTCCCCAATATTCTTTATCTCAGACTTGTGTCCTGTTTGTGACTTTCCCTTTGTCACGCAGAGGGAATAAAATTCAGGCCAAATGCTTCTTATGTCTTAAACAAACATATTTAGTAGCTGAGATGGGGGACTTTTTGCCACGAGTTTCAATTACAGAATCTCCCGTTCCATGGGAACTCATGATCATCCTTCCTTGCAGATAATTTTAATTTTAATTTAGGAAGCCTGCCAAGCTTTTCTTTAAAATATTCTTCTTTTTAAGTCAGTCAAGACAGTCAGTCAAGCTCTTTTGTGTTTGAGTTATTATTGATTTAAGCATACAGATACAGTATATATCTCCTCTTGTGAGCAGGTTTTATTAAAAAGTGAGGTATTAATTTGTAAAAAGTGAGCAAAACAACTTTTCTTTCATACAATTGTTATACACTGCTGGTAATGTGAAGCCCTGGAAAACTTCTCACTGGAAAACTAAACATCCATAGGACAGCCAGATCTCAATGCCAACCTATAAGTGGGGAATTGTCCACATGCAATTTAATAGTGCCAGCATCCACTTGTTAGAGTTTTGTTCAATCTGACTAAAACAAACAAAGACAAAAGACAATTAATTGTTCAGGTCAGTAAGTAGACATGATCTGATTACCTTGATGGCATCATATAAGATTCTGGATGTTTTGATAGTGTCGTTAATCTTCTACTTACTTCCTTGTGCCAGAATTGAGGTATAGTTTGCAGATTAGAAACCTGATAACAACAGAATGTAAGTAAGACTATAACAAAATGTTTCGAGCCAAATATTAAAAAAGGAAAAAGGTAGCGCTTCAATTGCAGTAGCAGCCATCAACTTGCTTTTTCAATCATACCTTGCAGATACCCCTACTCAGGATAGATGTTCATGTTTAATCTTTCAATCATTCTTTCACTCTCTTAAGAATATTTCATCCTAGAGGCCAGGGGTGAAATTCAGCAGGCTCTGACAGGTTCTGGAGAACCGGTAGCAGAAATTTTGAGTAGTTCGGAGGACTGTCAAATACCACCTCTGGCTGGCCCCAGAGTGGGGTAGGAATGGAGATTTTGCAAGATCTTTTCCCCAGGAATGCACTATCCTTCCCCTATCATGTCCACCAAGCCACACCCACAGAACCGGTAGTAAAAAGTTGAATTGGCCCTCTATTCATTTTTCTGTCTTTTCTTCTTATAGTTAATTAGTATTCTAAGCTATGTTCATTTCTCATTTAATTGTTTTGCCTTCTCTCCCCTTTTCCTTCCTTTCTAAAAGATATTTCAAATGTTTGCAAATATTAGGGTCCTTCCAAGCTTCATAATATTTCTTTCCTGAACATGGATAATGCTGATTTGCTACATAACAATAGGTGCTATGGAGGGGATGGTGATTTTTTTTGTTAGTATTTTATTATTTTTATTAGTATTTTATTTTATTCAGATTAATCAGATAGTTATTATCAGGAAACATATATTTTGTTTGAGATTTCTCAGCTACTTAATTTATGATCCCGCTTTGAATCTCTTTTATGCATCAACTACAAAATGATGTATGGGAGGCTCATATATTGCTATGTTGTTACTCTGAGAGCAGAAACCTGGTTAGTTCAGCTTTGAGTTGACTCTTCAAGACTCTTCTCAGCAGTGGTGAAATTCAATTTTTTTTACTACCGGTTCTGCTGGCATGGCTTGATGGGCGTGGTGTGGCTTGGTGGGCGTGGCTTGGTGGGCATGGTAGGGGAATGATACTGCAAATCTCCATTCCCATCCTATTCTGGGGCCAGCCAGAGGTGGCATTTGCCAATTCTCTGAACTACTCAAAATTTCCCCTACCCGTTCTCCAGAACCTGTCAGAACCTGCTAGATTTCACCTGTTTCTTAGGTTTTTATGCTACCACCAGAGACAGCAATGGAACACAAATTCAACCTTTAAGTTCACCTTTAAAATGTCACGCTTTTCATTTCTCTCTCTTTACTCCTGTTCTTAATCTTGCACTCCTTTATAGGATACATCAAATGCCGATCATCATGACAACGGTGGAGAAGACCTTAGAGTTTTACTCAACAACGTAGGATATACTAATGGAAATATTAATTGTGTATATGGAAGGAGTATTGTCCCTGGACATGAAGAATGCAAAACAGAAGAATCTATTACAAATGCAGATAGAGTTAATGGAACTGCTGGTTTTGTTAATGTCAGTGAAAATGAAGGTGGAAGACCTGAAGATAATCTGAGAATAAATGAAAACAGAGAATATATACCTGCAGAAGCAAATGCTACTGAAAGAAAAGAAGTTACTCTAGAAGGTGAATATTTCAGTGATTCCAATTATGGAATTGCGAAAGAGAATATTAACTACACAGCACCAGGAGAACTTTTTGAGAGTGATCCAAATGATAAGCAGCATGGCACTGAAGATCAAATTAATGATCAAACTGGAGAAGAATTTAGAGACAGTAGAGGA
The DNA here is from genome assembly GCF_051295495.1 of Thamnophis sirtalis. Lineage (NCBI taxonomy): Eukaryota > Metazoa > Chordata > Lepidosauria > Squamata > Natricidae > Thamnophis > Thamnophis sirtalis. The sequence continues at coordinate 12,192,529 of NW_028261390.1, forward strand.
CTCCACGGCAATCACATCCAAAGCTTTATTGACATGGATGAAGATAGATATGCAATTTATGGGCGCGGAGATAACACAGAAAATATACTGATGGGAAGTGAGGCCCGTGGGGAAAGTATTCATTGGGCATACATTGATGAAGGTGGAAGTGGTAATGGTGGAGATCCCAATGAAGAAGGTTCTAGTGATGGTTGGGGAGATGGAACCTCAGAAAGTACAACAAACCATGGAGAAAATGAGACAGAAACCCATAATGATAGGAACAACACTCAGGCTTGTGATACAAAAATAACCAACCCAAACAAGGAAGGAGAGGGTGATGCAGACACTGTGGAGGATTCTCTCAACACTGATAATGAAGAAGGTTTTCAAGGTCGTGGTGATGTAAGCCCTGAAACTAAGCATGTGACATGCCTTGAAAAGAAAAGAAGTGATGGATTAGACTCAAATGGCAATACTAAGGTAAGCTATTTATTTAATTATCCAAAAGATGTGCATACTATTTGTGGCTAGAAAAGATCAAACCATCATCATTTTACAGATGATAGTAGTGTTTGTATCAAGGCATATAAAATTTTGCTATGCTGTTTTCCTCAGACTGATTTTAGAATACAGAATAACAGAGTTGGAAGGGACCTTGGAGATCTTCTAGTCCAACCCCCTGCTTAGGTAGGAAAGCCTACACTACTTCAGACAAATTTTCCAGACATGTAAACAGCCACTAGGGACTGAGGAAGAAATAAAGAAAAGGAAAGTTTCCTTCAATGTTACTGTATTTTGTAGGTTAAATTAGCTTACAATCTCAACGATTTGAAGGATATTTAACTGTTAAGTCAGTTTCCCTCCCCTCTGATGTTGTCAGAAGTACTGTATTCAAATTGGAACTCTTTGATATTCATAATATTCCGGATGTGATAGGCTGTGGATTCTGGGAAATCACCACTTTTTCTTTGCTCTGGCCTCAACCATTTCAAAATGCAGAATAACAGAGCTGGAAGAGACCTTGGAGATCTTCTAGTCCAACCCCCTGCTCAAGCAGGAAACTCTATGCTATTTCAGACAAATGGTTGTGCAGTTCCTGGGTCTTCCAATCTTGCCCGCTATTTATGAATCTCTTCACGTATGTATGTAACTCCTAAATCTCATCCTATAGATGGAGTGACATCTGTATATGATTATCTCTTTGATATGAGAGTAATCTACTTCTCTTGCTGGAAGATAACTGTAACTCTCAAAGCCTTTCCCATTAAACATGGGGCTAGTCTGACCACCCATTCACTCTCAGGCCACTTACAAGAGATAGTTACTCTTTGAAACATTGTGAAATAGGCTTCTATGTTGTATTCCTCTGACAACTTGGAAATTTTTATGTTTTGGTGGATATCCATAAAAATAAGTGGGAGATACAACTCCAGGGGAAACCACACAAGGGGAGATGGCTTAAATTCAAGCAGTTCAATGTGTGTTCTGGAAACTTTAGAACTGAATTTCTCTCTTCTGGTTACTGTATCCCTTTAAATAGGTCCATCAGCCCCTTCAACTCTCCCCTTCTTACCTCTATTTCACTCCTTTCTATTCCAGCCTATCTTTCCTTTCCTTCTCCCTCCAAAGCAGCTCTTCTTCCTCTTTGATTAACCACAGCCTTTCTTCCAGCTTCTGCCTTATCAGTTCTGTAATCATATTAGCCCAAGTATCTGGGCCTAGAACCATTTCTGGCTAGTCTACCTTTGCTTTGGCTTTACCGCATGTTATGGGTAGATACCTGTCTCTATCAAGGTAAGAACCTTTTCTGAGGGAGAATCGTCACTTTTTGCTTTTTCAGTGTGTTTGGTGTAAGGCTGTAAGCTCTGATAAGAGACCTGGTTTCTGCAGCCAGGATGCTGGTTAATTCCTGCAAAATCTGAATTCTGCAAAGGATCCTTCCTTCTTTATAGCTCCTTTTTAAGCCAAAGCTTGTTTTATTTTTATGGTGTGTATGTGTGAACAGAACTGCTTTACTTTAAGCCATCCCCACTTGTATGGTTTCCCCCTTGTGTTGGATATCCCACCTCTGCCACCACTTTATCATGCATTTTTTTCAGTATACCCAGACTCAAGAGAAACAATACAACCACACAAGCACTCAAGGGATAGTACTTACTACTCACTACTCCACTCTTCTCCAGTTCTACTACAGCTTCTAATACTTCTCCTTCACTACTATTACTTGTGTGTCCTATTGCTGGAAAACAGCATATCTTTCTATTTGCCTTAGGCTGTTTCAGGCTTTATTTAGAAAAAAAAACATAAGCCAACTTTTCTCTCATTCCAACTCCAACATTATTACCCACAGCTGCCTATCTGTTTATATTTAATAGTCACTAGTTGGTTTGCTGAGTAGGAAAAGGTCTGAAAAGGACAGAGTAACAGCAGCCAAGATGCTGGCCATTATTGAAGGCAGCTTACTCTCGCAGTGATCAAGAAACCTAATTGAAGTCCATTCTCAGAATTAGGTGATTTTGGACTAAGCATTCAGCCCAACTTACCTCACTGAGAAGAAAACACTGGGTATACTGGAGGAAAGGCAACAAATAATTAACTACTACAAAGAAGCCTTGGTAATTAATTTGCATTTCAATTCAATTACATTCACCATATTATCTAGGGCTCCATAAAGAAGTTCTGTTCCTTTGACAGAAAAAATGATGGTTGCAAATTTTGGGAATTTGATCTGGTGCAGATATTTCCATTGAAATATTTGAACAGATATTTCCATTAAGGGGTTGCCTCAGATTAAACTAAAAACCTTATAGCAAGTTACAATCGAAGGCCAGTATATCTCTCAAGGGTACCATGCCAAAGTATTATGCCAAATCTAGTGAAGAAGCCTTGTGGAAGAAAAGATATCCAATGCCTAAGGGGCTGCCACAAAGAAGGGGAAGTCAACCTATATTCCAAAGCACGTAAAGGCAGGACAAGAAGCAATGGATATAAATTAATCAAGGAGAGAAACAACCTAGAACTAAAGAGAAATTTCCTGAGAGTGAGAACAATTAACCAGTGGAACAGCTTGCCTTCAAAAGGTGTGGGTGCTCCAACACTGGGGTTTTTAAAGAAAAGTTGGAGAACTATTTGTCTGAAATGGTATAGGGCAGTGGTTCCCAACCTTTGTGGCTTGGTGGCCTGGGTGGGTGGGGTGAGAAGGAAACTGGGCTGAGTGAATGGCTGCTCCTTGATATACTTAGTTTATGCTTTCTTTTACGTTTTGTCATCAGGACACAGAGAATAACACTGAAACTGTAAATAATAGCACTACAAATGGTGCTAACATGCATGATAAGGTTATGAATATACCCAACCGTGAAACCGCCCATCAAGATACCATCCAGACTCCACAGAGAAGTGACGCAGAAGGTAGCAGTGGCCATGAGGACACCAGTGAAAATGAGAGCAACAGTGTGTACAGCTTCAGTGATGAACTGATGCAAGGGGATGAACCCAACCAAAGCCAAGATTCTGAAGGCTCAGAAAACAGCAGCCAGCAAGATCTCCCCAATCAGGCTAGTGATGGGGAAAGCACATCTTTAGGAGAGGAAGAGGAGCAAAACAGTAATGCCGGCAGTGAGCAATCAGACAGCAAAGGTCAAGACAATGAAAGCCAACAGGAAAGCAATGAAAGTAGCAGGCACCCAGGCGGTGATGACAGTGACAATAGTGGCCCATCTGTCAGCAGCGAAAGTGAGAGTCAACCAGATAGCAGCCAGAGCCAGTCTGAGAGCAACAGTGAGAATGACAGTGAGAATGAGAGCATCAGCGAAAGCGACAGTAAAACTGAAAGCAGCATTGACAGCGGCAGTGAATCCAAGAGCAGCAGTGAGAGCGACAGTGAATCCGAAAGCAGCAGTGAAAGTGACAGTGAATCCAAGAGCAACAGTGAGAGCGACAGCGAATCCAAGAGCAGCAGTGAGAGCGACAGTGAATCCGAAAGCAGCAGTGAGAGCGACAGTGAATCCAAGAGCAGTGAGAGTGACAGTGAATCTGAAAGTAGCAGTGAGAGCGACAGTGAATCCAAGAGCAGCAGTGAGAGTGACAGTGAATCCGAAAGCAGCAGTGAAAGTGACAGTGAATCCAAGAGCAACACTGAGAGCGACAGTGAATCCAAGAGCAGCAGTGAGAGCGACAGTGAATCCAAGAGCAGCAGTGAAAGTAACAGTGAATCCGAAAGCAGCAGTGAGAGCGATAGTGAATCCAAGAGTACCAGTGAGAGCGACAGTGAATCCAAGAGCAGCAGTGAGAGTGACAGTGAATCCAAGAGCAGCAGTGAAAGTGACAATGAATCCGACAGCAGCAGTGAATCTGACAGTGAATCCGACAGTAAATCTGACAGCAGCAGTGAAAGTTATAGCAGTAGTAGCAGTGAGAGTGACAGTAAACCCAAAAGCAGCAGTGAGAGTGATAGCAGTAGCAGCAGTGAAAGTGATAGTGATAGCAGTAGCAGCAGTGAGAATGACAGTAGCAGCAGTGATAGTGAAAGCAGCAGCAATGAAAGTGAAAGCAGTAGCAGTGAGAGTGACCACAAATCTGATAGCAGCAGTGAAAGCAGCAGCAGCAGTGAGAATGAGAGTGAGAGTAGCAGTGAGAATGAAGATAACAATCAAGCAGACAGCAGTGAAAGTGACAGCCAATCCAACAGTGACAATGAAAGCGATTCAGCAAACCAGTCCAGCAGCGACAGTGCTGCAGATACAACGGAGGATTCAAATGAAACTGAATCTGAAGCAAGTGAGGATAGTAACAGCAGCTCTCGTTCAAACAGTGCAGCCTCTGACAGTGACTCTCTAAGTCAAGGGAGTAAGAGCAATGATTTAACTAGTGATTACTAACCCAAGAGAAGAATGAGCAGATGAAAATCCATTTACAGCAATGGGAACTGTTGGGATGGCGGGGGGGGGGGGGGATACAAAGTCTATTTGTAGAAGCCAAGTCAATAATCCTTAAACCAGTTATTTTTTTCTAAAGTTCAATCAGACTTCAGAATAAGTGCAGTTAAGGCAAACTAGGGAGCCATTAAGAGAGAGAAAAAAACCACGTCAGGTTTTGGTAGAAATGAGCCAACAATGCTCAAAGCTTTTGTTTCTAAGTAGAGCCATTTTGCTTGCAATGCATATGTAACTTCACCTGTGGAATTTTGATTGTCAGTAAATAGGAAATAAAATCAAAGCTCAGGTTCAGTTCTTCATATTACATATCTGCTCCTAAAAGGGTGGGCTTGATTTACATAAGCATACTTATTACTTGATTGCAACATGAAATGATGACTTGAAAGTGTGAATGAGCCTTTACTGATATATCTCCACTTTTAGCAACCCAATGTGGATCTGATTTATTTATTTGTTCAGTATTATGGCTCCAATATCACATGTTTAACTCTACATAATCCCCCTGTGTAAACTGTAAAATAAATTATTATTTTTCATGACGTCTCAGGAATATTTTTTAGGAATAGTTCACCCAATTTTTACTCTGTGATTCAAAATAGAAAAAGGATCTTCCTAAGCTGCATGTATCTTTGGGCAGAGGCTATAATGTGTTCTCTGCATCCAGGATTTTTATCCTAATTAGAATTTGTTAATTAGTGCTTTTACAGCCCTCTCTAAGTGGTTTACAGCAGTGGTCTCCAACCTTGGCCACTTTAAGACCTGTGGACTTCAACTCCCAGAGTTCCTCAGCCAGCAAAGCTGGCTGAGGAACTCTGGGAATTGAAGTCCACAAGTCTTAAAGTGGCCAAGGTTGGAGACCACTGGTTTACAGAGTCAGCCTATTGCTCCTAACAATCTGAGTTCTCAATTTACCCACCTTGGAAGGATGGAAGGCTCAGTCAATTTTCAGCCGGTCAGCATCAAACTCCTGACAATGAGCAGTGAGTTAGCATGCAGTCCTGCACAATCTTTTATTTGTAAGCTTTCGGGAGTTCCTCTTTTTCTTAGGGCAAACTCTTATGAAGAAAAAAAGGAAACAAAAAGCTGAAAAATGCCGTTTGCTAGATAGTCCCTTTGTTTACAAGGAACATTTTCAGATTACAATTAAATTCAGACACTGCTTCATTTAAACAGGGGGAAGGGTGCAGTTTGCTTACTATGCTTTTCAATACAGTATTATCTAACATTGTATTTCGCACTAAGCTTAAATATTTCATCTCTGAAATATTTAATATTCAAAAATTGTGCAAAATATAAAATACATATAGAGAGAGGCATCAACCTCAAATGAAAGTAATGTTAAAATATATCCTGTTAGAGGGTTTTGTTTGGTAAAAAGTGCATGTCGGGCAATATTGTATACAAAAATACAAATATTCAAAATAAGGCTACAAAAATACAGTTTTCTGCTTAATATAGGCATAGAATGAACCACATTTTCCGTGAACAAATATAGTCTGGGAGAAATCAAACTCTGTTTTTAGATAGAGAAATTCAGATTGGCAGATTTAATCATCCGTAATCAGTCTCAAAAACTCCCAGTTTGGAATTGGATTTTTCAAAACTGACATCCTTCAGCAAAGACATTATATTTCATTCAAGAATGTTGCCAATTATTTATTGCAGTGGTCTCCAATCCCTGAACCACAAACCGCGTTAGGAGTTGGCCCATGGCCCATTAGGAACCTGGCCACACAAATGTGTCTACACATGCACAGATCTACATAGTGTGCAAAACTATGTCCCCCTTGGTCTATGGAAAAAATATTTTCTAGGGAACCGGTCCCTGGTGCCCAAAAGGTTGGGGTGGGGTCACTGGTTTATTGGGTTTATTATTCCACGATGTGCTATTTCTTTCTAGAAATGCAGAGCTGATCTGAAATTGAAAATGGTTGGAGGGTAGGAAAAATGTTTCAAAAATACCACAAGCCATATGTACAACATATTTCTGAAACTCTGGCCTGGCTAACATATAGTTCCAGATGCTATTGCCTAAAGAAGAATCTGAGAAATACATTTTGAAGAAAAAAGAATCAACAGTCTGTGTCTGAGCACCACATTAAGATACGAAAAATATATTTTAAGAGCATTTGTTCTTTTTATATTCTGAACCTCATAATTATCAGAACCGGATAAACATACAACTGCGGAAGTGAGTCTGCTCTCTTTGGCACGCAAACCCATGCAATAAACCACTTTTATTTATCAGAGTAGATCTACAATGGGCACAATATGTAAACTGCAAGTTTGAAGAAATCTTGATGATACTAAGCATAAATCACATGAGTGCCAATTCCATGATGAAATGTGGTTTGAAATTGACTCTAACCTGGCCTTCTAAAAAAGTATTTCACCCAATTGTGACTATTCAACAAGTCATAATTAAAACATGGTTCAGCACCTGTAAACCCAAGTCTCAATGAACCACAATAAGTTGTGATCACATAGAAGATTAAGCCATAAACAAGTTAAATTCATACAGCTAACATCAAACAATCCACAATATGATATAGAATAATATGCAAACATGATTAACTTCTTGCCATATTAGGCATGTGTCAATTTCATCCTGCAACAATCCCTCATATCTGCCCTTCAAAAACTGGAAATACTAAGATTTGAACCCAGACTATTTATTATGCCAAGCATGGTTCAATCATCAAGCTGCAATTCCACCTTGTAGCATTATTCTCATAATAAACAATACTTTTAATATCCCCTTCTTAAATTACATTTTAACATGCCCTTCTTAAATTAAATTGTGGGCAACTCATAATCCAAGGATGAAAGCAAAAATTACCAACAATGAAACAATGAAATATTGTAGATATACCAACAATGAAAGCAGTAAGACAAAAAAACAAAAAAAGATCTGGCAGCATAGCCAACTATTACCTATTAGAACCAACAGTCAATAAAATTGGATGAGATTAAAAAAACAAAAACCCAAGAAGCAGTGTAATGGAGAAGGACTTTCAAATTGCAAGCTGGCAAAAGAGAAACCACTTCCAGTTTTGCAGGCAATGTCTGTTCTGAAATCTATTAGTGATTTTTTAAAAGTGTTTTTGAAAGCTTGTCTCCATATTGTGTCAGAAAACCTGGCTTTTCAAATGAGCTTGGGAGAAGCCCTTCCTGGAAGCTATTCCTAACATTCTTTGTGGGTGTTACAAGGAAGTGGCTGAGCCATGCGTGGGGAATTGAGGAAACTGCTTGTTCCTTTCACAGTTCTCCTTCTACTTGGTTAAGTGCTTCTCTGCCTCAGTTGCTCATGTCTCACTAACAGGATGTGGCCAAGTTTTATTTCAGTCCAGTTGAGTGCAATTGGTGATGTGAGGCTTCCTAATGTTTCTTCATAACTATGGGCAAACCTTCTAGGAAGGGTCTTTTCGTATTCACATCAGTTCATTCTTTCCCGACCTATTTCCACATTAAACCCTTACTTCTTAATTTTTTAAAAAAACTTTAAACATAGCTAAAAATACACTCAGCAGTAGGAGACATTCAACATTTGATGGATAACTCATTCAGCCATAAAAGTGGGATTGCATCCATTTCAAATTCCTGAAGCTTCTTACTACAGTACTTTACTGTAGAATGAGTGTTTTGGAAATGTAGGAGATCAATGAAAATAAAGATCATTTTAACCTGTAACAGTGACCTTTCCCCATCTATGACTTCAAGATGTATTCATGTTCCTACCAACCACACTGAGAGCTCTGGGACCTGTAATCTGATAAATTTCAAGATTTAATTTTCAAGATGTAATTTAAAAAAAAAATGGAGTTCATTAGTAAGTGGGTTTGTTTAGTTGTAGATTCATTTCCAAATACAGGTAATCCTAAACTTACAACAGTTCATTTAGTGATCATTCAAAATTACAATGGCACTGAAAAGAGGACATGATAGAAGGTGTTGACGCCACAGGCGGCAAGTGACCATGCAATATTGGAATTCAACATTATGCAAACACAAGAAGTAGAACAAAGTCAAACTAGAGTCTTGGACTTTAAGAGAGCTAATTTCAATAAACTTAGAGAGAGCTTGGGAAAAATTCCATGGATGAGAATCCTCAAGGGGAAAACAACTCAAGAAGCTTGGGAAATTTTGAATGAGATTACAAAAGCTCAGCCTAGCACAATACCAATAAAGAAGAAAAATAACAGCTCCCAAAAGAAACCAGCATGGCTTCATAAAGAACTCTCTGACAAATTGAAAGACAAAAAAGATGAGTATAAAAGTGGAAAGAGAGAGACATAACTAAGGCAGAATATTAGCAAATAGCCCGAGCCTGTAAAGATGAAATGAGGAAAGCTAAGGCTCACAATGAAGAAAGACTTGCCACAAAAGTAAAAAATAACAAAAAAATCTTCTTCCAACATGTTAAAAACAAGAAAAAAGTTAAGGAAACAATTGGTCCATTGCTGGGAGAAAGTGGCAAGAAGGTGACAAGCAACAGGGAGAAAGCAGAACTATTTAACTCATTTTTTGCATCTGTCTTTACACAAAGGGATAAAACAGTCCATCCTATCAAAAACAGCCCCACAAAAATCAGATTAGGAACACGTTGAAATAGGGAAGAAAAATGGTAAGTGAGCACCTGTCTACCCTAGATGAGTTCAAATCACCAGCACCGGATGGATTACACCCCAGGGTTCTGAAGGAACTGGCAGATGAGATCTCAGAACCACTGAACTATATCTTTCAGAGATCCTGGAACACCAGGGAATTACCAGAGAACTGGAAAAGAGCTGATGTGCTTCCCATCTTCAAAAAAGAAAAAGAAAAAGATTTTTTTCAGCCTATCAGCCTGACCTCAATACCAGGAAAGATTCTGGAAAAAATAATCAAGCAACAAATTAGCGAACACCTAGAAGCAAACAAAGCAATAGGCAAAAGCCAATATGGGTTTGTCAAAAACAGATCACGCCAGACTAATCTTATTGCATTCTTTGATAATGTGACAAACTTAGTGGACCAGAGGAATGCCGTCGATATAGTTTACCTGGACTTGGACTTCAGTAAGGCATTTGATAAGGTAAACCATAACCTACTACTAGAATATGGGTTAGACAGCATCACCACCAGATGGATTCGTAACTGGGCGATCAACCGCACTCAACATGTAGTCCTCAATGGAACTGCATCTACATGGAGGGAAGTATGCAGTGGAGTACCCCAAGGCTCTGTTTTAGGCCCGGTACTCTTCAAAATCTTCATCAATGATTTGGATGAGGGAATAAATGGGGAACTCATCAAATTTGCAGATGACACCAAGCTGGCAGGAATAGCCAACACTCCGGAAGATAGGCTTAAGATACAGAAGGATCTTGACAAATTTGAACATTGGGCACTATCTAATAAAATGAAATTCAATGGTGAAAAGAGTAAGGTTCTACCTTTAGGCAACAAAAACCAAATGCACAGGTACAGTATAGGTGGTATCTTGCTCAATAATAGTAACTGTGAAAGGGATCTTGGAGTCCTAGTGGGCAACCATTTAAATAGGAGCCAGCAGTGTGCAGCAGCTGCCAAAAAAAGCCCACACAATTTTAGGCTGCATAAATAGAGGGATAGAATCAAGATCACGTGAAGTGTTAATACCACTTTATAATGCCTTGGTAAGGCCACACTTGGAATACTGCATTCAGTTTTGGTCGCCACGATGTAGAAAAGATGTGGAGACTCTAGAAAGAGTGCAGAGAAGAGCAACAAAGAGGATTAGGGGACTGGAGACTAAAACATATGAAGAACGGTTGCAGGAACTGGGTATGTCTAGTTTAATAGAAAGAAGGACTAGGGGAAACATGATAGCAGTGTTCCAATATCTCAGGGGTTGCCACATAGAAGAGGAAGTCAAACCATTCTCCAAGGCACCTGAGGGTAAGACAAGAAGCAATGCGTGGAAACTAATCAAGGAGAGAAGCAACTTAGAACTGAGGAGAAATTTCCTTACAGTTATAACAATTAATCATTGGAACAGCTTGCTTCCAGAAGTTGTGAATGCCCCAACACTGGAAGTCTTTAAGAAGATGTTGGATAGCCATTTGTCTGAAATGGTATAGGGTTTCCTGCCTAGGCAGGCGGTTGGACTAGAAGACCTCCAAGGTCCCTTCCAACTCTGCTATTGTATTGTATTGAAAAAAAGAGGGTTATGATCATTTTTCCCATTTATGACCATTGTAGCATCTCCATGGTCACATGATCCAAGTCCAGACACTTGGTGATAGATATTTATGGTAGTTGTAGTGTTCTGGGATCATGTGATCAACTTTTCTGAACTTCTAATAAGCAAAGTCAATGGGGAAGCCAGATTCATTGAACATCTGTGTTACTAAATTAAGAACTACAGTGATTCGCTTAACAAATATGACAAGAAAAGTTGTAAAATGGGACAAAATTTATTTAATGTCTTGCTAAGCAACAGAGATTTTGGGTTAAATTGTGGTCATAAGTAGAGAACTACCTATATTATTCAAAGCCATTCAATATGTCTCCTTGAGATTAGCAATAGCAATAGCAGTTAGACTTATATACCGCTTCATAGGGCTTTCAGCCCTCTCTATTGCCCCCAACAACAATCCGGGTTCTAATTTTACCCACCTCGGAAGGATGGAAGGCTGAGTCAACCTTGAGCCGGTGAGATTTGAACAGCCGAACTGCAGAACTGCAGTCAGCTGAAGTAGCCTGCAGTGCTGCATTTAACCACTGCACCACCTGGCTCTGTGATTAAAAGAGATTAAAAAAGCAAGCTACTTTATGGAGTAAGCCTTAAAGCCAGATTTCCAAAATAGTTTGAGTCTTCAACAACAAAAACAGCTGTAATGGAAATATTGATAAAATCACACCTGAAGTTCCCCCTTCTCCAAATCTGTCTACAGCAAATATACAGCTTTATTGCATTAATGCCACAAAAGGAAAAACCAGCAAATTGCCTTTTAATTTAAAAGCTATTCCAAGCATCCTCCTACCTAATGGCTGTAAAACCAGAAGACATGATTAGCCCTCAAATAATGTCATTGAAAGCAGTTCTTGAGACAAACCAATTGTTTGTACAACACTTATTTTAGCAGGAAGCATTCTTGTTTCAGGTATGAGAGCATCCTGGCTCTATACAAGGCTGATAATGTAATTGTTTAGTCATAAACCTGCCTTCATGTGAAACACCATAATTTTAGAATTCCAAATGAACCCTTAGTGAGATTGTTCATAAAAAAAAAAGACAGTCTAGTCATTTTGAGAACCACAACTTATTTTTAGGAAAACTATCCTTCTGGGGGCAGAAGGGAAGCGTAGGCAGACTAGATGGATGGTGACAAGTGATGACATCACTCTTCTTTCCCAAGGCAGCTGATTGGTCCTCTCTTTACTGCGGCAGAGTTTAAATTCATGCACTGTCATAGGAGATACTAATTCCTGGGATTTGAAAATAGGATTCAATTTTTTTATGCTGTAGGGGAATTATTTTTTCTTAAGACAAAGACTTTTGGATTGAGCCATTGGAATAAGTAAAGGTAAAAAATATTTTTCTACCTTGTTCTGAAATTGTTAAGAATAAAAACTAATGCAAAAAACACCTGATATGTAGTGATAGTGAAAGAAATTAGAGAATAAGTAGATTATTATTACATGTAAAGGTATAAATCTTAAATATCAGCTTTATTATTTCATCTTTCAAATGTATACATGTAAAAGTGTAGAATGAGAACCATAAAGGAAGGTGCTCTAATAGAATAAAATTTAAAATATTTTTAAATAATCAATAATTAAAATATGCATTATGTGTTTCTAAAAAACTAAAAATGTTAAATAAAGCAAATAAATTTTGAATATAAATTAATTTCACCTTTGTGAATAAAATTTAGTTAGATTTAATTAATAGTGAATTATTTCTCTACAAAAATTTTTAAAAGCAGGAAAATTTATTCCTAGATATCAATTAATTGGACAAGGAAAAAACTTGTAGATTCATTAATTTTAGTTGGGCAAAATTCAAGCTAAAAAAACATTCTTAATTGTTGTGGTTGTTTATGTACTGTGGAGGGAAATGGCAGGTCTAATTTATGGCATCAGAATGCATACAATCAATCATTAAACATTGCTCTCAATACACTATGAAAAGACCATGTACATATAAACATATATACATATAGGCATTATGATGGTCTCTCCTTTGTTGCCATGATCATGGCAGTACAATTAGTAGTCTGATAGTTATACATATTTTCTAGGTCTATGAGAGCAAATTGAAATTGGCTCACAGATATATTTTCAATATCTTTGTTATAGTCGTTTGTACCTTCTGCCTATTTCTATCAGGGTTTTTTTTTAAATAAAAAAGACAACTTTCCCAATTTACAAATAATGATCTGGAAGGAAAAGTCCTTGTCTTCCTATGGTAACTATGGTATATCAAATTAGACATTGTTTCTGTAAATTGTGTCTTGGAAAGCTAAATCTGGCACCCTATGGATCAAATCTATCTTGTAATTTACTTATGCCATCCTATCAATAGCCTTTTGCTATAAATGAGCTAAGATGTATCTCAACACAATAAAAAGGAAGGAACAATCAGAGTTCGTTGCTGATTTGGGTACCTATCTTTTATTTTTACAGACATTGTAAAATAAAAATGAAGATAGCTGGTGTCTTGCTCATCTCATTATGGAGTCTCTGCTGGGCTCGACCTGTAAGTAATCTTTAATGTTTTAATGTTTTAAGGTGACTCAAAATATTCTTCCAAAAGCTTGAAAAGACATTTGCCCCTCTAAGCCAAAAGTTCCTTTTTAAGAGGTTTATTGATTTATTGATAACATTTGTACAGCCACCTTTTTAAAAACCAGATTCTGAGTAGCTCATAATAGATGTTCAGTAAATATATTTATTCCCCCTTCTAATATTTTCAGGTATCCAGATACCCAGGTGCACACCACAGCAACTCCAAAGAACACTGGGTAAGTAAATCAACTTCAATATTTGTTTTCAAACTGAGATTATTTTAGAAATTGTCCTTATAACGCCTATGCAAAATCAGAGTGTAAACAGGTGTGGAATCTTTGTGGTATTGTATCCCCCGCCCCAATGTTTTAACATAAATCAATCCCCCAACCCTTCCCTCCTCTTATTAGGATTGAACAGCCCTCCCTCAACAGAGAGGAAGGGATACAACACAACCAATCTCATTTCTCCAACATAGTCCTTTCAATGGCCTCAACAACTCTCAGAAACTTAACAACTTTGTGTTAGTGACTGCAAAGAATATAAATCCTTCCATTCCTCCTACAGTCAGTTAGAACTGAAGAGGCTTCTTGGATGAGAGGTGAAATGTTTTCAGAGAAAAAAACCCCCAAGGAAGACCAGTTGCCTTTTGGAAAAAGCACCTTTGGAACAACCATGACCTGATAATTGAAAATCTCCATAGACAGCTCTTCATATCCCCCATTCTTTCTTGTCTACTTTCAGCTACTTTTCTTATGCTCATTCATAATTTTTTCTTCCTTCTTCACCTGTTCTCTTGAGCTTTTTTTGGCTCACTCTGTCTCATTCTATTGCTCTTGATCTATCTCTTGCTCTGTCACTTATCTGTTCCATTGCTTGTTCTCACATTCACACAGTCTGTCACCTGCTCTATTTGCTTCGTTGCTCACTCCACTGCTTACATTTCACTCATCCTCTCTATTACACAACAATCCATCCTCTCCTCTCATGCAGCCTTACCTTGCTTTCTCTCATTTTTTTGTGAATGTTGTGGTTTTGTTTTTAAAGTGTTGTCTTTGTCTAGTTTTCCCCCTTTCCCTTGTCTATTGTGAGCCGCCCGGAGTCCTTCGGGAGTGGGCGGCATACAAGACAAATCAAATCAAATCAAATTTTGAAGCTGCAGTGGGGCCTTCTGACAGTTGCTAGGGAGTGGACTTTCCTACTTCTGCCAGTGATGCTCCATTGCCCAAGTTGCTGATCAAACAGAATTCATCTAATCCATGTAAATTTTACCTCCTGAGGTGACATCTGCCTCAATCCTTCTGGCCTTCAAACCTGGCTCTGCTGGTTGGCCTGGCCCCCCAATGGGGGCACACTATGCTGGAGGTGGTGGATTGACTGACAGAAAATAGTCCACCCATCCCATAATGTTCATGCTCTTGATTTTAACCTTTTATTTATGTAATTGTTTTTAATCTCAATTTTAAAGCTTTTAATCTTTGTATATTTATATTTTTATACTATCATAAGCAGCCCAGAGTCATTTGAGATAGTGGGAGAGGTGGCATGTTAATTAATTGATTATAATAAATTCAGAAATCTTATAATGCCTGACTAGTGCTTCTTGTAAGCTCAGCCAAGTGGTCATGAGGAAAATTGTTAAAGAGTCCTCACCTCTTGTCTCCCATCTCATAGATTGTAAACTGTAGTAATGAGGCTAATGTGAGGAGTCAGTGACCTGGATTCGTTCTTCATAGGGGATGCATTGCAAATCCAATGGATTATGCTGTGTCAAGATTCTTAATCAGCCCTGCAGATACTATGGATACATTCCCTCCCATTGTAAGCCATGAGATAAGATTCTTTACATAGAAAAGATGGCAAAAACATCTCATTTCTGAGTTCTGTCTTGCCAATAGAATATCATTGGATGCTAAATTCCATGAAACATCTGATATTAACTTGCTCTTGGGATGACAATAAAATTATCCTGTTTCTATATTATAATATGAATGCGTGCAAGATATATCTAGCAACACATCCTCTTATTTCCATTTCTATTTCAGTCTATTTCAGTTGAACAAGGCTTGGACAAGAGACCTGACTCTACAGATCTTAGTGAAGAAGATGCAGGAAACAGACTAAGCTCAAGCACAGAAGACAGAAGAGATCTTGGTGACAACAGCTGTGAAAGTTGTGAAAGCAACAGCTTCCCCAGGGAGGTTTCTAGCAGTAGCATTGAGAGTTTTTCAAAAGATGATCATGAATGGAGCACTCAGGACAATGAAGATGGAGGTTATTTTGGACATCAGATGGTCTATAGGAAAAGGGCAGACAACAAGGATTCCCACTATCACCGAAAGGAAATAAATAAGGAGAGTTCTGATGACGAGTCTGCTGGCAGAATGTCATTGGTAAGTCTTCAAAATTTTCTTGTATAAGCACCGAAGTACAATGGATGGGTTTATTTTGACATTAGAAAAAAAATTAGGAAGCTAGGAATAGTCAGCGTTTAGTAATACAAAATGCTATTAATTTAGGGCATGGGGAAGGAGCCCAAAAGTCTATGGAAGACTATAAGAAGGTCTGATTAATGATTGCAGGGATTCTTTGCATTTTTAACTGCATAAAACTCATTTTAAGGGCCAGAGTTCAGTTTGGATATGTTTCTTACCTCTAAATGATAGAAAATTAAAATGCCTATTTTTTGATTTGTGAAAGATTTAATGGGTCAGCATGGATTTCAAGGATACCATGGATTACAGAAGTAAAAGCAGCTGCCAGCTATTCAGAAACAAAAATACTATTAAAATATATTAAATATACATTATTATTATGACTATAAATCATAAATTAAATTTTATGACCATTGCTTTAGTACGGCTCTCCAGTAGTGTAGAAAATAATATTATATATTTTAAAAATGTTGCTATGAGATGCACTTTTATGAATGATGCTGGATAGAAGCCAGAGCTACAATTATTCTATGAAGCCTATGAAGTCTTACAATGAGCTTATGTTATCCCCCCCCCCCCTTATTTGTCTTCTGGCACAGGAGGACCAAAGTGAAGGTCGCCTTTTGGGGGCTAACAAAATATCCAAAGAACAGTTTGATGTTGAAAATGATGGCATGGTTTATACCCCAGAACAAGTCCTTTATACTTTTGTGGAGAAAGGGGGAAGTGATCTAACAGCTGAAGATATCAGTGGTGATGATTCTTTAGATGGAAATAATGATGAAGACCCTGGGCACACTATATCTCCAAGTGAAGTAGATGCTCTGCAACCTCCAGCACCTCATGGAGAACAGGATGGTGGCCATACTGGAGGTCGGCATTCTGATGATAGTAGCAGCAGTAGCAGTAGCAGCAGTGAAAGCAGAAACCTTGAGAGAGAGGACAATCACGTTATTGATTATGGCAGAAGGCATGGAGGTGATAGTTACAGTAGCAGCCAAGAGGATGGATACGATTTTCAAAGTGAAGAAATGCAAGGAGACGAGCCAATGACTTTTGAGAGCCATGGCAGTGATTCCCACATGCTTCCTGAGGCTATTCATTCAAAAGAAAGCAGCCAAGAAATTCATAGCAGTAGCAAAGAAGTAGAACATCTTGAAAAGAAGGCATATCATTATGTTGATGGTGATTCAGATGAAGATAACAGCCCTGAGCATGAACAGAACAAATCCTCAAAAGAAGATGATGATAATTCTGAGGTAGACAGCCAACTTGTAGAAGATGTTAGTCAATCAACAGAAAACGTTCCCAGTCAATCCAGGGAAGATGAAACCAGTCATTCTGGGCAGTCTGTAGAGAGCTCATCCAGGGGACAATCTAGGGAGAACCTCAATAGCCATTCTAGAGAAGATATCCATAGTGAATCCCGAGAAGAAGATAAGCACAGCCAGTCCAGGGAGCATGATAAGCACAGCCGGTCCAGGGAAGATGATAAGCACAGCCGGTCTACGGAAGATGACAAGAATAGCCAATCCACAGAAGATGATAAGCACAGTTGGTCCAAAGAAGATGCAACCAGAGGGCATAGTCAGAGCCAGTCTAAAGAAAACAGGAGCAGCCATTCCAGAGAAGACAAACATAGCCAATCCACAGAAGATGATAAGCACAGTTGGTCCAAAGAAGATGCAACCAGAGGGCATAGTCAGAGCCAGTCTAAAGAAAACAGGAGCAGCCATTCCAGAGAAGACAAACATAGCCAATCACAGGAAGATGATGTTCATAGTCAGTCCATAGAACTCACTAGTCAATCAAGAGAGAATGAAGACACAGTATCTGAAGAAGATGTAAAGAGTGACTCCACTGAAGATACCAGAAGCTCCCAAGAAAAAGTTGTGCAAAAATCTAAAGAGACAGAAGAGGAATCCAACGAGCACAATCCTAGCGAATCTCAGGAGAGTCACTCGGTTGAAAAATCAGAAAACATGCCACCAAGACCCGCCGAATCCAGAGAATTCAAGAGGCATCAGAGCAGATCAAGTGAGAAGAGCTCTTCTATGGAAGAGAGTGAAGAGTCAGCTGAAGACACAACAGAATCCGTCGAGGACGATAGCAGATTGTCTCAAAGTGCATCATCTGAGAGCAGCAAAGTGTCTGAAGAAAGTGCTAGCAGTGATGATAGTAATTCAAATGAAGGGCAAGATCAGCAAAGCAGATCATCAGAGACCAGTGAATCCAAAGAGGAAGCCAGCAATTCTATTGAAAGACCCAGTCAATCCAGAGAGGATACTAGGAGCCAATCTGTCAGCATGGAAGATAGCAGTTGGTCAAGAAGCAAGGAGCTTGAAAGCCGAAAACTAATGCTTGACTTTTACCATAACAAACCCTTTAATGATTATGATGATAACGATTGCCAGGATGGGTATTAATTTAATGCACAAAAAACAAAGAAACTCAACTTTGTATAGTAGTCGGAGGTCAGGATTCTTTTTTTTAATTTATTTAATTGTTTTAGAAATGTGAAAGTTGACAAGTAGAAATGATAATTCTAGAAGAACCAGAGGCTCCAATGTAGCACAAATGCACCTGAGAAATGTCAAAGAAGATGAAATCAGTTTCTGAAAGATTTGACACTCATTGATTGCTGTGGAATTAAATTAAAAGAAAAATATCAGTTAAAGCTGGGTGACAATTTCTCAGAATAAATAACTGAGGAATCTTGCAGAAACTGAGAGTTTGAATAACAGTGATAGCTGCCAATGGATTTCCTTCACAAACTCTTTCAGCTGTCATTTAATACTTTTTTAGAGGAAGATATTCATTTTTTCACATAGGCCTACCAAAAAAACCAGTTTACACACATGCACATACATGTTCACAACAATCCAAAGACATGTGGTTGATTGCTGTTTTCAATTGTGTCAATTTAATAGGAAATTTTCCTTTTAAGTACACAGGGTTCCCTATCATTATTGTTATTTTTTGATGCATAGATGCCCCTGCCTCCTAATTTTCACTGCTGAAATCTGGTGGCACAATACAGATCCTCCCATACTAGATACTATCCAATAACAAATCTTTGGGACAAAGTCCCAATTCTTTGTCACAATGTCAACAGATTATCAGCACACTTCCTATGGGTTTGGAGGAAGAGAAATAACATGTTAATGACATAGGTACAACATTTGTGTATTAAGATTAGACTCAGTGGCTTGTGATTAAGTGGCACTTAAAGAAATTTAGTTACTACAGGGACTGCACAGAAGGAGACAAAGAGAATACATGTCCTATGTTAAATTCCAATGCACGTCAGCTGGTCTGCAGCCTTAGAAATATCAGTAATAATATGGGATGTATGTAATATTTTGTAATAAATGTATAGCTGTATTGGAAAATATTATATTTTAATCCCTTCTTTTTGTACAAGTGGACTTAAATTAAAAAATAACACAATCCTCTTCTTAGCAATAAAAATATTTTTTAAAACCAAATAATTGATTGCCTGCTTTAATATTTATGCTAAGAGGCACTTTAATATATTGTATTAAGATTTGAATTCTGGTGTATCACAATAATAGCAGAATACATAGGTACTTGAGAAATAGAAATGCTTCATTCTCATACACTAGTTTTAAGCAAAAACATTTGGAAAAAAGTAAGGAGATTTTTTTTTAGAGTAAGAGTAATTAATCAATGGCATAACTTGCCTCCAGGATTGTGGGTGCTCCATCACTGGAGGTTTTCAAAAATAGACAGGGCAACTTTTTGACTGGGATGGTATAAGACTCCTGGCTCCTGCCTTGGACTAGAGGACCTCCAAGGTTCCTTCCAGCTCTATGATTCTATGAAAATTCAAGAGAAACAGATTTTCAAAAATTATGCACCCATAACTAGGTCTCCAACCAGATCTAATTCTCTTAGATAACATTTTGGAATTTAATGGAACAAACAACTTAGAATATTCCAACAGTACTTTTCAAAAGGCAATGGGACTTTCTTGGTTTTCCCCATGAAAACGTTTTGCTTCTCATCCAAGAAGTGAATAGATGAGAAGAGAAAAGGAAAAACAAAGTAAGTCCAGTTGCCATTTGAAAAATACCTGGACAACCATTACCTGGATGATTGAGAATCTCCATAGACATCAATCAACCTAGAAGTTTTGTGATAGCACAGCTTTTTCTTTTTCAACTTGACACCTTTCTGATATGTTGGGAGAGCAGTGTCCAAAATTCCCAGCAAATCATTAGTTGTGCTAGTGGTAATTTTTGAACAGCATTGGAGAAGACCAGGTTGGGGGAAAACTGCTGTATCACAATATCTGGATATCTGCTGAAACAAAAAAGGTTAGCCCTTCCTCCCCAATCATTGAAAACAGTCTGGTATATTTCTGAGCTCATATAAATTAATTGCCACCATTTTCTTCTTCCATATCATGCAACATGACAATATCCCTTGGCCAAAAGAGATTCCTGTGTAGGAAACCTGAAACATTTGCTGGTAGAAACCCAATAATGTTTATTAATTTGGGCATAGCAGGTTACATTAGCACAGCAACTGTATTTAGTTAATATGAGTTTAAGTTTTAGTATGTTGTATGAACCCAATCATTGTTTAGTTCTTCAAAATATTTGTCATATAAGTACTATTCCTATCACAGTGCTTGAGTCCCGTCAAGTATTCCTTTACAGATTCAACTCTGAGTAATGGATGCTTCCTCAGAGCAAGGCACAAAGTCATAGTGTTGTGAGAGGACAGCAACACTGTCACAAGCCTATACTTTAACTTTAACCAGAAACTTGTAAAAATTGCAACATTGCAAACAGCCAGAAAGTGGCACTGCTGTGTAAATCAAGCATTGTAACTATCCAGCTGTTTTTGGCTGGACTTGAATATTTGCTGGGCAAATATTCCATAGAAGTTTAGAATGTAGAATAACAGAGTTGGAAGAGACCTTGGAGGTCTATTAGTCTAACCCCCTGCTCAAGCAGAAGACCTATATCATTCCTGACAAATGGCTATCCAATCTCTTCTTGAAAACTGCCATCCCTCAGGAAATCTCTGTGGTAAGATACATCTTAGAGTTTGTGTCACGGTTTAATGATTTTATTTACTTGTTTGTGCCTTCAAGTCAGGTTTGACTCCTGAAAACTACCTAGATTAGGTAGGATTAGGTCAGATTAATATAGCAGAATTCTTCTACCTTCTTTGGCAAGCACAGAAGATTAAATACTCGGGATGGTGTGGGTTATAATATTAATGACTTCAAGGATTCTTCCTGAATGATTGAGGCATGCCTGGCTGTTGTGGCAATTTGGTCCGATCAATAAAACTGAAACAAGAGTCTCATTGAATTTTCTGAAAGGAAACTTACCACTTGTTTCATAGGCACTTATTAGCAATTTTGCTAAAATAAGGACACTTCCATTTACTCAGACTTTTCCAGAGTTCCTTGGTGAACTTGAGTATGCTTTGACTCTTTTTAGAGTTGGCTCAAAACCACATAAATATGGAAATGACTGATCTGGACAATCAATTGGGAGATTTTTCCTTCAGTCCAATTCAGTTCACTGATCCTTAACCTAGGAATTTCTTTGTGGCTTATGCAAAATGTCATCGAAGATTTGTCATTGCAGTAGCAATTCCATAATATATGACATTGAAAGGAACCCAAAGCAAAATAAAAACCCCAAAGACAAACAAATGTATACCATGCACTTTGGAGATTTTTTTTCAAATGTCAGAAGTGCAAGCTTCTTTCATTTGGTATAAAAAGTAAAATTGGAAATGGGAAGGAACGAGACAATTTGGTGCCTATCAGAAGGTTTGGAGTTCAGCTCCCATAATGCCTTGCTAACTAGTCATAGTGTAGGCTGAAATCAAAATCCTGTTTCTGGAGGGTAACAAATTGTCTAACTTTCTTGTCAACTGTAGCCATATAATGATTAAAATATCTGTGCTATTTGATGACAATACATTACCAACTTCCTAGATTTGTAGTTCAGCTACACTGGTAGGGAATCAAAAACATCTTAATGGGGTTAAGCTATTTGTACATTTATCCTACAAGTAGCTATTCGGACTAGATGTTCTCCAGCATGCTCTCCAGCATATCCAGAAACAAGACAACTTTCTATATCCTGGCATCAGATTCTTCAAAGAATGCTAAGAGCCAGAACCTGTAAGTTACTGTATTCAAGACAAGTGGGTCTAAGACAACTTGTCGTGGATGATTTGCTATGGCCATCTCACCCTGGCTGACTTATCATGGGACAATTCAACACAAGATAAGGGACAAGTGAATTGCACTGGCCTTGCCTTGTTTTAGATTTGAACCTTCTCAAGTTAGAAGTCCTTGACACTGGGGTCAGCTATAATTTTACTCTTCCCTCTGTTGAGTTATCCTGCATTGAATTGTCCTGCAGCAAATTATCCCATGGTGAGTTGGCTATAGTAAGTCAGCCATGGCAAGTCAGTCAAGGAGGGACAGCTGGGGCAAGTTGGCCAGGACCAGTTGTTCCATTCCATAGACAGATGCCCCTAATTATGGCCATTCCTCAGTTTAACATTTGTAACAGGGTAGAATGTATAGTTTCTATTAAGACCTCACTCAATAGAATCAATTTGCGAAAGCATTCTAGTTTGTCAATTTCACAAGAGAACCTTTCTTTTTCTCCTCACCCAAAGCATGGGACTTCCAAGTCTAGAATAACAATGTCTTAGAAGATTGAAGGGAGCCAGTTTGGTGTAGGGTTAACGGCAGGGGGCTAGAAACTTGGAGAATGAGTTCAAATCCTGTCTTAACCATGAAGTCATTTGGATTTCATTGCACAATATTGGGCTTCTCAGCTAGGAAACAGAGATGAGCACTGTCTCCTAGTGTCAGGCACAACAGGAGAGGGGAAACTTTTACCTTTTTTCAGTCACTAGCTATATTAGGAAAAAGGCAAAGGCAAAACTTTCTGAAAAATATTGCCAAGAAAACAGCATGGCTGTCCAGGCAATCACCAGATGACTTGAAGGGAAGCCCTCCCCCCCAAAAAACCCCTCCAAAAGAAAATAAGAACCTGTTTTTAAATGCTGCCATATTGATTTCTGATTTATGCTCATCCTACTAGATAGACAAATGAGCTGTATGCAGTTAGCCTTGAGCAAATATGACTCCTTGATAGTACTGTATTCTTCAAATACCTGAAAAAACATCACACTGACACTGAGGCATATCTTTAGTCAATCCAAAATGAGCAACATGGACAAATGGCCTTAAATTAAATTGAAATTTAGAAAATCTTGAAAACTATAAAAGCACTGCCAGGGAACTAGTTAGTCACTAACACAGAGAGAGATGGTGGTTTCTGCTTCACATGATATTTTCAAAAGAAGTGCTTTTATTTGTATTCCAGCAAGAACAATGAGCTGACTTTAGTCATATAAAAACTGTTTTCAACTATTTGGGCCTAGATACTGTCATATTTATCTCAATCCAGAAGTAGCAGTATGACATTATTATCAACTGATACATTTTGTCATTGGGACCATTTTGGGTTAATTTAAAAAAAGGAGCCTGGTTTGCTGTATTATTGAAGAAAAAACAAACCTCCGAGCTTAAGCTTTTTTTCTTCTTCTTCTTCCTTCTTTCTAAAACTAGAAAGAAACATAATGGGTAAAATATAAAATTGGATCCTTATGTCAAATTTTGTGTTCTTCTTCAGTTAAGGTGAACTGCGGCTGCTGGGAGAACAAACGGTCCTTTTTAAAATTTGGGACATTGGATAGTGTCGTGGAATTGCACAGCAGCTGTCCGGATGAAGTCAGAGCCACTAATATAAACTTATAATCTTTTATATACGCATAAATATGTTTAACATTCCAAGTTACAGCAGTTTTTTGTCATCATCCAGAAAGAAAGAACACAAGATAGTCAAGAGACACAGGAACTTCATGAGGTAAATTTAAACAGCATGCAGAACACACAGAAGAAAAAGGCGGGGAAAAAAGGGAAACGCCCCCTTTATACTTACAGCAACCAATCATAGCGTTGATTGCCTCATGCATGAGTCAGCACTCTCTATCTAATCAACTACAACTGTGTGTTCTGGCCTATTGTATACTTTTCTATTCCAGCTACTAAATTCAATATCTTAACAGATAGAAAAAGCAAGGCATGAACAATTTCTCCAGGATTTGGGGTTCCTGGTGATTGTTCCTGATGATTAACAATAATTATATCATATATTTTATCTATAGCAATAGCAATAGCAGTTAGACTTATATACCGCTTCATAGGGCTTTCAGCCCTCTCTAAGCGGTTTACAGAGTCAGCATATCACCCCCACAGTCTGGGTCCTCATTTCACCCACCTCGGAAGGATGGAAGGCTGAGTCAACCTTGAGCCGGTGAGATTAGAACCGCTGATCTGCAGATAACAGTCAGCTGAACTGGCCTGCAGTACTGCACCCTAACCACTACGCCACCTCGACTCTCTAATCTATGATTATGATAGTGGCACAATAGGGTCTTTCAGAAATACATCCACGTATTTCTTTAATCAAACGTTGACATGTCAAAACGGAAGAGCTACTTTTAATTATCACACTTCTGCAACCCTTACCTTCTCCTCTCATTCCGTTTCTATTCTCTCCTTCCCCCACCCCTCAAAATATTATCTCTTGGATTATTTTGATGAAAAAAATACCAGTATCTCACCGGTGTTCATTCTCTCTAAGGGCCCTCGTTGTTCTAAATATGTTTTCTTGCTTTTCACCACAGTCCTGCGGTCATTTTTGTTTTGTTTTAGATACATGTTTTTGGCCCTTCCCGTATTTTTTTTTAACCAGGACTATATTTTTTAGGACACCAGAATGCAATATTAAAACTTCAAGCTTAATTATGCAGACAAATGTATCCTTAATGCCTGTTTGCCCCCCTCCCATATAATAGATACCACCACCAAGGACAACAACAACAAAAAAGGAAAAGGATTTCAAAGCATTCTGTACAAAAGACGACTCTTTCATTTGGCCTTTCATTGAGAACTATATTTTGGGAACACCACAGGAATGTGGCCTTATTTTTAAAATGGACTTTTTTTCAAGCTCTCAAGCTCTCCCTTTGCTGCTACACCTTGTGAGAAGATGTGGGAATCATGGCAACCAGGCATATTATATAATTTCAAATACTGT
Organism: Thamnophis sirtalis; assembly: GCF_051295495.1. Classification (NCBI taxonomy): domain Eukaryota; kingdom Metazoa; phylum Chordata; class Lepidosauria; order Squamata; family Natricidae; genus Thamnophis; species Thamnophis sirtalis. The sequence goes on from NW_028261390.1 coordinate 12,217,813, forward strand.
TTTCGGGATATGGACAGGGGCTGCCACAAGGAAGAGGGGGTCAACTTATTCTCCAAAGCCTCTGAAGGCAGGACAAGAAGTAATGGATGGAAACTAATCAAGGAGAGATCCCACCTAGAACTAATGTTTATTTATTATCATTTAACGACAGTTGGAACAATTAATCAGTGGAATGACAGTGGAAGTTGGGGGTGCTTCAACACTGGAAATGTTTAAAAAGAGATAGGACAACCATTTATCTGAAATGGTATAGGGCAGTGATGGCAAACTTTTTTGGCACCGATTGCCGAAAAGGAGGGTGTTCTCGCACAACCCAGAAGAGGAGCTGCAAAGGGGGCGTGCAAAGGGGGAAATGAACTTCCAGTTTCCGGCACTTGCATGCGCACGAGCCACGTAGTCTTTCAGTTACTGGCACGCATGCGTGCACGATGATCAGCTAACTGGCATGCATGCCCGCACTGGAAAATGTTCCAGTTTCCAGTACTGCTGCATGGATGAAGGCCAGCTGATCGTCATGTGTGCATGTGTGCCACAAACCTGGAAGAGGAACGGGCGATGCCATGCATGCCAGGCAAAATGGCTCCATGTGCCACTTCAGGCATGCGTGCCATAGGTTCGCCAACACGGATATAGGGTTTCATGCCTGGAGTTGGATTAAAAAATGTCAAAAGTCCCTTCCAACTTTACTTTATTATTATTATTATTAAATTCATCTTCAGTTATCAAAAAAGTTTTCTGTAGCCGAGAGAAAGAGAGAGAGAGAGAGAGAGAGAGAGCTACCAGATATTCCAGGATTCTTGCATGAACTAGACTGAAGCAGGCATGCTTTTGGGTCTTGTGAATTAGAAAAACAAATTTATTTCTTTTTCACATTTAGAAACTGCCCTTCTCCCTCACAGAGGTGGCCATAGATGCTTTACAAAGGCAGGAACATAAAGTAATATAAAACTCCCTCTGTGATTCAATCTCTTTATGCATAGACATGGATTGGCCTTGATTTGAGTGATTTCTTTTGGGAGTACTTTGTTTAATTTTTGTGGTCCATGCTTGGGTGACTTGTTTAAATCCATATATACTCTTGTAATTTGCACACATAACTTTCTCTTGCTGAGTCTTTGAATCTGATGCTTTTTTCCATAATGGTGTCTTCTTTTAGCTCACAATGTAGAAATGGCCTTTTCATGTCCAGATGTTTCATTTGCGTCATTTGCTGTCGTTAGGTTCAGCAGCATTCTGATTGTTGTGTATTTAACTATTGGAATGCATGTCTCATTGTCATCTGTATTGTATTTTTGTGAGTAACATGCCACAGCTATTCAAAATTGCTTTTGACATCTGCAACATCTTGATTTTGAATGTTTACTTTTAACTTACGGGTTTTCTTTTCGATGGTAATAGAATAAATGTTTTTGTTTGTTTCTTTTGCTTTTCTCCACTCTGCATCAGTTCACCTATGAAACTTGGCTTTTTGGACAGACAAATGGCTGGTTTACTTTTGTTGGCTCTAACTTTAACATCTGCAGTGGCTTGTGTTTCCATTTCATTTGTCTCTCTACTGAGTTCAACCAGTAGCTCAGAAATGTGGATTTAGTTATTCTATTAATATAGTCACCCATCTCACATACGTGACTAGGGGCAGCTTAGAGAATTAAATAAAAATAAAATAAAAAATTACAAATAACCAAACGAATGAAATGGTAGAGAGTCACTAGAAGACCTCCAAGGTCCCTCCCAATTTTGTTCGTATTCAAAACCACTTTATAGAAATTACGGTATAATCAGTGAAAAGGGAAAAAAAATGATAAAGGCACACAAGAATAAAAGTACCTTTAAGGAATAGTTTTGAACTCAAAGGCATGAATTCCTTTTTTCCTACAGATAAATTTGTGCTCAGGGCTAACAACTCACCTTTTCACTGCCACAATTAACTTCCTTTTCCAGAGTTGCCTTTAGAGCTCTCAGCACCCTTTATTATACTGTAAGTAATGCAGATGTAAAGGCCAGAGCTTATTAAAGACACAGTACAATACAGAACATATAAAGCCCACTGCTCTCCAGAGAAAGCCCCACATCAAGCGGATGCATCCACAATGTCAAATGTAAGAAGTTTGTCACTCGTGTCCACTTTGGCCTCTCCTTCAGAGACCTCTTGTGCCTGGATCTTCTAGCTTCTGGATCCAACTCAAAATGTTGGTGATTGTCTTGAAAGCCTTACAAAGTTGGCACCCAGGTACTTGTAGGATTGCCTTCCTAACTAGATTCTACCTACTTTGTGTGTTTTGTTTGAGAGCAGGCATGATGAGGCTTCACATCCGATGTAAATAGAGGAAGTGTCTTCTCATAGTTGCCCACTCTTTGAAACACTTCATCTGCTGCCTTGGAGAAGGCATTCCTTCTGCACTGATGGAACATGATCACCTTATCTTAGTTAAGTTAGGGAATATTGTTATTCTTTTTTAAACGCTTCCCATTGTTTGATTATAAATCACTCTGAGCCTCAGGAAATGGAGAGTCTATGAAAATGTGTATAAATAAGCATACACATCATTGTAAAGTATAAGCAATCTGGGGCCTAATCTGCAGTGGACCCAGTTTTGACAGTTTATACTTCAAATATATACAATGAACATTTCCCTTCCATTCCCACTTTCGAGTGTAGGTAGTCCTCAACTTATGATCATAATTGAGCCCAACATTTCTGTCAAGTGAATTTTATGACCTTTCTTGCCACCCTTGTTAAGTGAATCACCTCAGTTCTTAAGTTAGTAACATAGTTGTTAAATGAATCTGTCTTTCCCATTGGCTTTACTTGTCAGAAAGTTGCAACAGGTGTTCCCATAACCCGTGGTCCCTGCAACCCTCATAAATATGAGTCAGTTGCCAAGTGTCCGAATTTTAATCCCATGACCAGGAGTAGGATTCAGCCAGTTCGGACTGGTTCGGGCAAACCAAATATTAATTTTAATCTGGTTCACCAAACCGGTAGTTACAAGAATTGGCTGACCCCACCCGCCCCTCCCCTCTCCTCTCAGGAGTTTCCACATGGCCCATTTTGGATGCCAAGTAAGTGTAGGGCCTGCACAGAGGCTCTGGGAGGGCGAGAAATGGGCCATCTGGAAGTACCAGAAGTTTGGAAACGGGCCTGTTTCTGGCCTCTGGAGGGCCTCCAGAGGCTGGGAGAGGCCATATTCGCCCTCCCAGAGCTCAAGGAAAGCTGCCGGAGCCTGGGGAGGAAGAAAACGCCCCCCACCCCTGCTGCCATGGTGCGGGAACCACTAGGCCATCCCCCCATAGCCATGTTCACCCAGCAACCAGGCAGAGAACCAGTTGCTAAATTTTTTCGATCCCACCCATGACCCTGGGGATGCTACAACAGTCATAAATGTTAAAAACAGTCCTAAGTCACTTTTTTCAGTGTTGTTGTAACTTTGAACGAAACCAACTGTTGCAAGTGGAGAACTATCTGTACTTCAAATACATACAATGACCGTTTCTCTTTCCACTTTTAAATATAAGCTGGTTTTTTCTTTGTTGAATCACAATCGAAGAAGGGTTCACAAGGCTTCCAACCCATTTTTATACATACAAAAATTATTCCTTGCAGACGTGGCTGAGGTTGGGAGCCAGACTAGATGATGAACATACTTCCATTTATATGATACTAAACAATTATTATGTATAAAGGGGAAGCAACACCTATATTATTGGTGAGTTTTGAGCAATTTCGTAGTACTTGACCTGCTAATCACCCACACATTTCCAAATCGCAAAGCTGTGATTATATGGCCATCAACAATTTTGGTGGTTTGCACATCTATTTGCCCATGCAAGGTTATTTCCTTCCAGAACTGCACTGCTTTCATTAAAAAAATGTCTCCCCTCTGTTGGATCTAAAGAGCAAATGCTTTCTGATGTTTGTTTGCTCTCCTATTTTTGTCCACAGCTTGCCTTTCCATGTCACATTTAAGCATTGACTCTTTAAAGAGTTTACTTTGCAGAAGATTCCCATATATTTGCAATCTAAACACAGTGGCAGCAAAGTTTTATGTCTATTTCTAAATGAGGCTCTTTAGCCTCATTGTAGCTTTTGGTGGGGTGGGTGCAAAAGTAAATATTGTGTCATATTAAAAAATCTAGGAAATCCCAAAACTATAGAAAGGAAACAGCACACCATTCTATTCAGTTGCAAAGAAAATTATGGGAAGTCGCGAGGAATCACCTTCGACTCAAAGGGAATTTGTTTTTACCCTGAGGGCCAAATGGAAGTGACACTGTAACATCAAAAGAAAGAAAGAATTCATTTTTAGGTTACGGCAGTAGACATTTTTGGTGTTTGAGTTTTTACAGTAGATTAAATGTTAAAGAATACAGGTAGTCCTCTGGTTACAACATTTTTAAAATGACAGTTCAAAGTTACAATGACATTGAAAAAAGTGATTTATGACCATTTCTCACACTTGTGATCTTTGCAGCATTTCCATGGTCATGTGATCAAAATTTGAACCAGTGGTGGGTTGCAGGCGGTACGCTCCAGTACAGGCATACCGGAGCCTGCCTGGAGCACTGGATACCGTTCCGGTACGATGCTCTGGAGGGCCTACCTGCCCGCCTGAGCTCCTTAATGTGTTTTAAAGCTTTTGGCACTTCCACGCACGTGCATGGTATGTACAGCGCCTGCACAATGCTCCGCTGAGCAGCTGGAACATCATGGAGGCTTGTGGAAGCGTCATTTGCAGCTACAGCACATGCGCACACTGCACACGTTCATGTGGGCAACGCTGGTCCTGTTCCAACCGTATCAGTTGGAACAGGATCCTGAACCTACCACTGAATTGGACGCTTGGCAATCAACTCATATTTATGACGGTTGGAATGTCCCAGGTTCATGTGATCATCTTTTCTGATCTTTCGACAAGCAAAGCCAGATCCACTTAACAACTATGTTATTAACAACTGCAGTAATTCACTTAAAAACTGCAAGAAAGGTCATAAAATGGGGCAAAACTCACTTAACAACTGTCTTTCTATCTAAGAACAGAAATTTTGGTTTCAATTGTGCTCTTAAGTTGAGGACTACCTGTAATCTCCAAAATTTGAAGAATATGTTTGCCTGTTTTGTTCCTTATTTCTAGCCTGAAATTACTTCTAGAATAATTTCTAGATTATTCAATAAACACCCAACTGCAACAGCACAAAATAAAGAAAATCTAGGGGCTAAAGTTGGGAGCTTCGAATAAGATGTGACTCATGAATGCCCATCCCTAAGACACATCTATTAAAAAAATCACTTGTATTTGGTTTGTAAATACTTTCAAGAGGGGACTGTTACATAAAATGCTATTTCCTACTGCAGTGAACATCTAAACACGCACAAAAATAGATTTTGGGGTTTGGCCCCAAGGCCATTCAAATATTTTAATTCCTGCTGTACTCATCTTCTGGGCAAGTCCTTATCCTGAATTAATATTTGCCAGCTAGGAGAAACAACCTAGAGCTTAGAAAGGTATATTTAAAAGACTTAAGCAAATTTAACACCAGCTTCTAAAATATTACCTTGTTTCACATCAGATAAATTCTTTAAAGGAAGAGTGGGTTGACTAGACCTATGGAATTCGTGTTTGCCCTTTGCTGAACCCACAGCTGGGGCCAGAGGCAAAACAGTGGTTCAAGATGAAAGTACATGATGAGATTTCTTTATTAGTTATTTTCCAGCATTGCTGTAATGGTTTGGCATGCAACCCCAATTTTATTCCCCATGCTTAACTCTTGCAACGCCAAAGTTTACATAACTATATGCTGCTGTTTTCTGTACCAAACAACAGCCAGTCACAAAACAAGCAGAGAATCAAAGTCATATTTCTGCTCCCAACTCTATTGCCATAGCTAAGGCTCATTGTAGCAGAATTCGAACAGAGAAGCCATTTTTATTGTCTCCAAGTTTTCCTGATTTCAGAAACCTAATTTGGAGTGAGGTTCTTCTATTGTTTAACACTATCTTTTACTGATTTCCTGCAAATCACACAGAGATATTCCAGTAGACTTACTTCTGCATGTTCCCTTTTAATGAAGCTGCTATCAGTCTCGCAAGGTAGGGCAAACAGGAAGTACACATCTAGATGAATTACTTCTACTTTATGGTTACATTAACAGAATCTTGCAAGTCTGAAAGTTGATTTCTCCTCCATCACCTTTACAAGCTTAGAAACTAGAGAGGTTCTGTCTGTGACATTTACCATGTCCACATTCCTTCTGTTGAGATTCCTCTTGTCCAATCGTTCCCTGATTATGGCCCTTCCTCTGTTCCCCAAAGTCACTCCCACACACCATTACAGTAGTTCAGAAATGTTCTTCATGGGACAGAATGTTCCCATAAACCAGATCACAATTGCAAAGGGGAAAAGTTTGATCTTGACCAGCTCAAGGTTGACTCAGCCTTCCATCCTTCTGAGGTCGGTAAAATGAGGAGCACGTTTGCTGGGGACAATATGCTGACTCTGTTCACTGCTTAGGGAGGGCTGTAAAGCACTATGAAGCTGTATATAAGACTAAGAACTCTATTAGTGAGATTGGCCTAAGCTTTTCTTTCACTGTGAACCACTCCTGAAAATGCACTTGTCATTTATAAAGTATTTGAGTAAACTGTAAATAAATGGATACAAATCTGGGAAAAATGGAACATCTTCTAAGGGAGAAGTTGAAGAGTTGTTTCTATTTCCTTGCACAAATCTCTTAATATACAGAAGTAAAACTCCTAAAATGACTCTATCAAAAATGTGGAGACTAGAGGAAACTATGGCATCTATGCATGCAAACAGACAATCCCATTTCACTTGAAACCCTGGAAAGAAAATAAGCCAACAAAACCAAAAACTCATCTCTAGTAACACATGAAGAGCAATTCTGTGAATGAAAAAACAATACTGGATTAGATGAACATCTGTGTTAGGGATATAATCTAATGGTTGGGTTGGCAATATATACATCAAGTAACAATGTTGTACTTGTTTCTTTAAATCATACTGTAAAATGTGATTTGTTGCTGTTTTCCCCAATCGGCCATAAGAGGGAGCCAGAATGACTGTTAGCTCTCTGTTTCGTTAGATGCTGGGCTGATCTGATCTGAGTGTTTTGGAAACTGGCTGTTAGAAAGTGCCGTGAGCTATTGTAAGTTTTGCAACTGCTAGCAAACTTTGAGTACTGAACTGATTATATGATACTGGACTATGTTATTTGGATTATCCCCTAACTGAAAGACATTGATGATTGACTGTCTTATCCGTGTATGACTTGGACTGTTTGATGGACTCTGATACCTCTATTTACACGAAGGTAAAAGCCTATTTAAATTGCAGTGTCTCTGTATGGGTTTGTGTGTTCTCCAACACAACTCTAACAATACTTCTCTGAACGTACTCACTTCCCAATGGGGAGCTTACCTAATAATCTGGACTTAGAGTTGGCCTTCAAAGATTGCTGAACCCTCTGTACTTGTCCTTGCTGAGTGGAGTTGCTCAGAGCTGTAATTTAGAAACATCTGGAGAACCATAGATTTGGCATGATATTAATTCCCAGTGTCCCCAGTTAAAACAGCAGAAGACTAGAACGGTTGGTCTTGCATGGCTTTCACAGAATATGGAAATTACTCACACCAACTAAGTGTCCCGTTACCAACTCTACTCTCCCCACAAGAGAAACTGTGGGAGAATATTGGTTAGTTGAGCACAAACACATTGCAGCAACCCTGAACATCAGGAAAAGGAAACAACATTTCCCAACAAAATAGATATCCACAGAGCTTTATCAAAAAAATGCCTGGCCACTCAACCCACTACAGTGCAGTTAACAAGAAGCTATGAAAAGGATAACACTGCCATATATTTAAAAAAAAGATCTCAGAAACCAACAAAAGACTATTACAACCATGTGGCATCACTGTAGCACACATACCCGCTAAAGTCCTCCAAAACATCCTAAGTAAACCAAAAGATACAGCAGTCCCAGAAGAAAAACCAAGTCATTTACCATATATGTACAACAGTGGTGGGTTCCAGATCCCATTGCAACCGGTACAGTGCAACAGGGCCGGGCTTCCACCACATGAATGTGTGCAGCGCGCACATGCGTACTTACCACCCACAATGCTCTGTGAGGCCTCCGCGACACACCAGCTGCTCGGCACAGTGTCACGCAGGTGCAGTGCGCTCCGTGTGCCTGCGTGGAAGCCCCAAAAACTTCAAATACCTGTGGGTGGGCGGGCCCTCTGGAGCACCGTACTGGAACGGTACCCAGTGCTCCTGGCAGGCACCAGTACACCCGTACCGAGGCATACCGGTTGTAACCTACCACTGATGTACAATGTAAGGGTTGTAACAGCCATTGTGTAGAATAAATAGGCAGAAGACTAGCAGAGGGCATCCATGAGCACAAAGTAGCAGTTAGAAGACATGATGAAAACTCCTTAATTTCACAACACCCGGACAGACTTAATCATAGCTTCAACTGGGAAACTAGGCATCTTAGACCAAGCAAAGTCCAAAAATACTAGAGAATTCCTGGAAGTTTGGCACCCAGACAAATCAGTCATCAATAGACACATATAGATAAACAACATCTATATACCGTTCAAAGGAGACAATCAAAAAGTGAAAAAGGAAAAACACGAACCGAAACACCTCACCATCAGCAATCAACACCTAGATAAGAAGGGATTGAAACCAAGATTAATACTAGAACCAGGATGGTGAACCTATGGCACATATGCCACAGGTGGCACACAGAGCCATTTGTCAGGGCACGCGAGGCCAGCTGAGTTCAGCCTTCTTTAAAGCCAGTTTTCGCCCTCCCCAGGTTCCAGAGGCTTTATAGGAGCCTGGGGAGGGTGAAAACAGCCTCCCTCCCAGAGGCCCTCCGGAGGCTTCAGGAGTTTCCCTGAAGCCTCCTGAGCGCAAAAAACCAGCCCTACGGACTTCCGGTTTGCTCATTGGGTCATTTTTCATCCTCCGGAGCCTTCAGGGAAGCCTCCTGAAGGTCCCTGAAGGCTCTGGAGGGCTTAAACTGGCCCTACGAGCAAACCGGAAGTCCATTCCTAAATTTCTGGTTTACCCGTAGGGCCGGTTTTTTGCACTCCGAAGGTTTCAGGTAGTCATTTTAGTCATTTATTTGACATTTATAGGCCGCCCTTTTCCCTGAGGGGACTCAGGGCGGCTTACAATTTGTAGGAAGGGAGTGCAAGACAAAACACAAAAAGAAAATGTGGAATATAATAAAATAAAACAATAAAACACAACATTCATTCAGCATTCGGGTGGGGCGAGATTAGGGTCTTATCCCCAGGCCTGACGGGATAGCCAGATCTTGAGGGCTGTGCGGAAGGTCTGGACGGTGGTGAGGGTACGAATCTCCACGGGGAGATCGTTCCAAAGCGTCGGAGCTGCTACTGAGAAGGCTCTCCTCCGCGTAGTCGCCAGTCGGCACTGACTGGCGGATGGAATTCGGAGGTAATTCGGAAGCTCCTGAAGCCTCCGGAGGGCCTCCTGAGGGGGTGTTTTTGCCCTCTCCAGACTCCTATAAAGCCTCTGGAGTCTGGGGAAGGCAAAAAAAGCAAGCAAAAAATGGGGGGAGCACCTGTCATGCACGCATGCGCGCTGGGGTGTGTGTCATACATTGCATTGTGGGTGTGGCACTCCCGTGCACCACCCCCCTGCACTCCCTCTGCTTATAGCACACGAGCCAAAAAAGGGTCGCCATTGCTGTACTAGAACAACAATAAAGAAGTAAACAATATCCCTATTAGGAAACTACCAATTCAGACAAGCTAGTTAACAGAAACAACAGCCTAATCAAGAAGCCACCAACATTCCCACCAAATCTGACACTGGTAAAGAAAAAGAGAACACACCCCAGCCCCCTACTAGCACTGATGATGTTACCTAGTTTGGTCATGAAACACCTGCAGGAAAACAACCAAGCTCAGAGAGTATTAAGGACCCCCACAGTTCAACCCTGAGCAACAAGCATTTTTCTCCCATTGGTAGAATATGGAAACTAGTTGTTTGCTAGAGAAGTAATGCTTATGAATAAGCATTCTTGTCCATTGAGCAAGTGATAAGCTTCCCTTCTTATCTGAGGCTTATTTCTATCTCAGAAAACAAATCTAGAATGTCCATATAACTGAATAAATAGGGTTAATACAATAATAACAGCTGCCAAGCAAATGTGCCAGTTATTTGTATACCTGCAAAATCAACAACAATAAATTGTATAATAAGTCTCTAGTATGTTTCCCATCGTCTCAGATTTGTTTTTGTTTTAAGACTAGGAATGAGAAAAATGAACGAATCTTTTTCTCATGAAAAAAGGAGGTACAGTACAGAGGTGGGTCCCTACCAGTTCACACCTATTCAGTAGAACCAGTTCATCAAATCTACCGAACCGGTTAGAAGAGGTTCCACTAGTGGACCCGGAAAGCAGGCCACACCTACAGAAGAGGTTCCAAAATTTTTTGAAACCCACCACTGGTCCTTGGATATGATTATTCTACACTATCATGCTCCTATTTATAAAACTCAGTGCCTCTGTGAAAGATAAGGATGACTACTGCATTTGTGGTGCAATCAGAACATTGCGTGTGTTGAAGTTGTTTATACGCAAACCAAAGATGCCTTTTAAAAAACAAGTTTACATCATATACTTATGCATGCCAGTGCTGCGTGTGAGGTAATTTAAGGTGGTTCTGACAAGTGTCGTCGGCATCTTCATATCCGGTCACATGGGCGGAAAGCCACTCCCACAAAGGAGGCCACACCCACAGAGTAGGTTCAAACAATTTTTGAAACCCACCACTGGTACGGTACAGCAACCAGAAAGCAGAAGTTGAGCAGAAATTTCCACATTTGTCCTTTTTACAGTTACTACACCCTAGTCTCCCTTTTGTGGCAGCAGGAAATATTGTTTTGCCATTCAGCTACCTGTACATGATATGATGTAGATGACTGTGAAAATTAGTCACCTGTATGAACTGAATTGGAGCAGAATAGCAGCAACTATTCAGAAATAGTGACCAATGATGTATGGATAGATGCAATGAGCAGATATGTTGCAGTAATCCAATGAACAGTAAACATCAGCTTCCAGAATTTTTATTGAAGTTGCTGAGGAAATCTGGGAATGACTGATAAAAGAAGAATTCACATTCGCTTTCCTACTATTTGTAGATTTTGAGGGCCGCTAAATATTTGAAATCCTTTGCAATTGAAGGAACATAGTCATTTTGAAGTTAAATTTTACTGTTTGTTGACTACTCTAAGCATAAAAGTTTTCCAGATGTTTGCCATCTTATATCGTTCAATAATAAAAGATTAGATCTCCTTTCGTTATAATGAAATTTCTATAAGCATTTGGGGGCTTAGAACAATTAAAAAGCACAAAATACAAAAAAAAATTAACTCTATACAATTTTATTTAAAATCAAAACTTAAGATTTATTTATTTGCTAAAATGGTAAACTAGCTAATTCCCAAAACTCCAGTTTTCAAAATATGATCAAAAAGAAGAACCACATACATATAACATAGCTTGAGCAACTAAAACGTCATAAAACAATCTTTAAGGAATAAAAATGACTTGTGATACAGTTTTATCCTCCCAAAAAGCCATAGCCTTATGAATTGGGATGTGTACAAATTTCAAGATGCAATCTATTCCTTATGGTTTGGACCTCTACAGAAAAGCTTTACTTCTGTTCCTATTGATGAAAGAAACGTCCTTCTTGGTTTGGCTCCAAGTGGGGAAAAAGACACTAGAGACATGGAGGCTGCTTGGAAAGATGGTTTATTGGTGGACAGGACCACATGGCTTGAGTCCTGAACAGAAAAGGTGATCACATGCTTCAATGGTGGGTGGAGAAGAAGAGAAGGGCTGAGGGAGGGGCTTGCTGGGCTTTTTATAACCTGTTTAGTCCCACATCTCTGTTTTCTTGTTCTTGTGTAAGAAATGTATTCTGATTGGTTGTCAGACTCCCATGGGGCTATGCAGGGGCAACTCTCTAGGCTGCGTTTTGAATCCAGGTTTGGTTGAGTTCTCAGATGCCATGTGGTCAGTTGGGTAAAGGGCCATTATCATGCTTTAATCCCATCCCCCCTGCAGCTGAAGTGGAGAGGTCTTTATTATGTAAAGTGGACTAGCTTGGCCTTCTTAATGGCCCATTGACCAAGTGGGGATGGGCAGGAAGCTACAGGCAGCTATTCTGTCTTTTAAAACATGTTTCTTTCTTTTCACATCCAAAGAAATATTCTGCCTTTTCAATATTTCCTAGGATATTCATTTTTCTGGGAGAAGGCTGGGTGATAACATCCTACACTATAAAACACATAGCAAAAAATCTCTATACAATGTCCATTGTCTATGTGCAGAGCCTCTTGGCCATATTCAATGTCAGAGAACATCACAAAATTTGGTTTAATGTGTCAGAATATAAACAGATAGTGTAGCACATCCATATCTTTCTTGTTCATATTCAGGCTTACTGTGATATCTGATCCAGGTCTCTGAGTCAGAGGAAGGTATGTGATGTCTACGGTGAATAGATACGTTTTTCATTATAGCAAAAATCAGTACGTGGAGGCTTTGTAAGGAAAACCTGAGTATGAATAAATAGAAGCCTTTGACAATAGGCAGGCAAGAATATGTGATTAGAAGCATCATAAAAATAGTTATTAAGAGTAAACTGGTGTAACAGATAGCCGGATCTAGGTGTCACTAAAATGTTACCTTTTGGTTAGAAAGCATCTCCTGAACATCTCAAAAGGAAAATGTAGGAGAATAAAACTATAATCACAGACCAGGAACTTATCTGGCATTCATAATATATATTATCTTCCACAAACAAGTCATAAAATATACTTATCTAGTATTTTGCAGGAGTGTGGGATGAAGAGAAGTTCAATTTAGTGCAAAGGTACCTAATAATTTCAAGGACAAAAGGAGGGATTAGTGGGTTTCCATTTAAGACCATGTGAAGTTGCTAAGCTCCAATTGGTTGCTTAGAAACTAAACCACAGTTTATATTCTTGCAGGGTACCATTCTGGGTCTTCATCTCAAAGACCCGAGGCACAGAAGCATCCAGTACCCCAATGATTTTTCAACTATTCACAGGTGTCCAGCAAAAAGGTGCGTTGATTTTTTTAATTGGAGAAACAAAAGTTCCCATATAATCGCTTTATTTTTTAAAAAAATATGGAGGAGTGTATAGACTATTGAGTATACCTTTTCTCCAAATAAATGGCTGTTTGAAATTCTTGCACTGGCTGTTCGTTTTAAAAGCAAGTAAGAAAATTTAAGTGAGAAAGACTAAAAGTGATTTAGCATCATTCTGCTGCACGAAAGCTGCTTTCTGTATTTGCACAGAGTTGTATGTCATAAGTTTGTATGTAATAGACAGAGTTCCAAGCGGAAATCTAAATAACTAGAGCACTTCTTCATTCAGAAAGGTTTGATCTTGTCTGCTGTATTTTTGCCATTTGTGAAAAAGCTAAAAGAAAATAATCTATATAATTGTGATAGAAAGAGTAGTTTCTATGACATTGTTTTCAGTAGGGACAAGAGTACGGTTAAATTTTCTTAAGTACCGTAGGTACCGTTGAGTTGAGTTCAACTCCTGATGAAGTACCAATGTTCCATTTTGACTTGTTCATCTCAAAATATGAACAAAACCAGTTTTACATTTTCAAATAAAAAAGCATGGAGAATGATGCATGCAAATATGTAAATTTCGAAACTCAAAAAAGCAGAGCAATAGGAGCAACTGAATTTATGAATGGAAAAATTTGAAACTATGAGAAGTTGCAATGTGCATATTTGTCCTTCCATTATTCTCAAGAGTGATGGAAGAAAACATTAATAGCCTGCATATAGTCAGTTTCAGCATAGAATAGCACAGTTGGAAGGGACCAAGGTCTCCTACCACACCCACCTGCTCAGGCAGGAAACCATTTCAGACAAATGGTTTCATTTAATTTTGGTATAGTACTCAACAGTACAGTAAATTTTAAAACTGAGGATGTTCTGTTTTAAATTCAGGGAACTGAAGCAGTTATGGTTATGTCTGCAGAATCTAACATGCTGATAACATGGTGTGAATAAAATTTTTAGGACTAAATACGGCACTCTTCTAGCTAGGACCAAATTGAATGTGGTATGAAATGCATATTTGTTTTTAATGTGCAGCTTTTTCTCAAAATGTGAATAATCTAAGCTGGGAATGCTAGCAATTACCGGAACTTCAGCAGAGAGCGAATTTAATGTCAAACCTGATCCTTAAGCAGCTGCATTTTGAATTTGGGGAGATGCTATCTCAGCAGCTGTATGAATTTAGTGGTGAGATAATGATGGCTTTGTGGTTGTTCTTTCAGCAACTGGAAAGGATTAGAATGTAGAATATGAGCTTGGACTTTCATAAAGGGGTTTTAATTCTTCTTCTGGAATATCTAGATGAAATTAGTTTTTCGGGAAAATGACACACGCTGAACAGATTTTTGACAGAATTTATGCACAAGGAAAGGATCATCATCATCTTTGTTGCTATCTGAATATTCTTCCAAAATTTGACAGATAAAAATAAGAACATGATCTGCTCCTTTAAGATAATATGAAATTTAGCCCAGAATGGAGTGAAAGAAACTGTAATAAAAGCAATAACAATGTATAAGTTGGCTTGCTACAGGTTGAAATCCCTATAAGTTCCTAGAAGGCAATTAAGATGTTAGGAGAATTCCTTGTTTTAACCATGTTAAAATATTATTTATTGGAGATGTTATCCCTGATTTGGACAGATGGTATTAGGTACACTTCTATTTGGTGGCCTTGATTCCATTTCTCCTTATCATTATTTACCCTTCTACTTGTTTTGAAACCTAGGATGAAAAGATAACAGAAAAATGACGATGTTAATATTCCTCTCATGTACTTTGGGGGTTTCTTTCTACAGCTTAATCAGGTTTGGTTGTCCTCTTCTGATGTTAATGCCTTTTTTTGAACAATTACAGAAGTAAAAAATCTGCTCAAGGAGACTAACCATCTAGTCCTTCCGCTACATTAGCACAGTTGTTTCTGGATAGCTCACAACCAAGGTATGAAGGCTACAACTTTTTTTTCTCTACCATTGCCTCTTCCTCTGTCTTCACTGGGATTCAGTTGCATATTATCTACTGGCTTAATGGTTCAATATGTCCATTTCCAGCAGCTATGGGAAAATTATATAACCAACTGTCCCCGAGTTATCCCATTGACAGAAATTATTGAGAAGGCCAACAGCTAAATGACTCTAAACTCCCCATCTTTGTTCTCGAGTAGAAGGGCTAGCTAGGTGGGTCAATTTTATGACATCAACTTTGAAACAAATATCATTGCTGCATTTGGACCAATAGAGTCCATCAATTAACACATTCCATGAAGCAGCATTTTCTTTTACCAGATCTGAATTTATTGCCAATAAATGTCTAACTTTAGCAGAGAACAATATAGCCCACTCTGCCTTCTTCACATTACTATGTACAATTTTATAAGTCTCTAAGATGCCCACTTTTTTCTTTTAACGGGAAAGACTCGATTGCTTTTTTTTAAAATAGGCATGAAATGTTAATCTCTTGCTCTTATTTGAAAGTTACTTCTGGTCATTTCTCTCACCATTACAATAATGCTTTCTGAAGATATTTGAAATTGAGAGAACCTCCTCTATTCTCTTGGCAATTGCCTGGTTCCACCTCGCTGTGGAAAACTTAAAACCCAAGTGGTTTGAGAAGAATGTTTCAATAGATACCTTGGTTTTAACCAAGCACAATAATGAACTCTTAAGTACTTTAAAAAAAGAACATTGAGGTTTTTTACCTTATGATATACTGGACTTTCCCATCTATTTATTCTGTATGTTTCTCTTGAAGCTTTTTTTTCCTCCCACCTAAATTGGGATGTCCCCATCTTGTGACAACTAGAAACTTATTATTATGAGTTCTCACCTCTCTCTGGTGGTTTTACAGTGCCTGGACCTTTATAGCTGCTGAGATAGCTTTTTCATAGTACAGAATCATTTGACCAGCATAGAGGAGATGATTAACAACTCATGTGGCTTCTTTGGTCTTGGGTGGCATATCAGCCCAAGGGCTGGTGTTGATAATTAAAGCCTACATGGGTATATTTGCTGCCATGCCTTTGAGAATAAAAAAAACCAACAACCCTCAGCCAGTTATAGTGGTCACAATAATAACTTCCAGATGTTCCTGTTAAGTTCTTCAAATGTACAGGATGCAGAGAGAATGCAACCTATGTGCGCAAATCAGTAAATATGACTTATTTGTCTTGATGACCACCTCATCAGCGTAAGAAACAATATTAGGTAGGAAGGAATTGTGTGTTTATTGCATTGTGTTTTTTTTTCCTTAGGAGGTTTACTGAGTCTACTTAGTCAAATACGATGTTTATAACATTGCCTACAAAGACTCTATCATTATCCAAAGTCAATTCTAACTCCAATATCCGTAAAGTGAGCCCCCCAAAAAGAAGTGTGTGTGTGGGGGAGAATAGGTTAGAGCTGTTGGAACTCAAAGCTGAATTTAAACTAGCATGGAGTTGTGTTCTTTGTATGCCTTATATTGCACAAGCAAGCACTTATGTAATTGCAAAGGCTTTGTGTTAAATATAGCAGCCTTTCATAACGCCTGTCTTTTTGCAAAAACCAATATATTTTTAGACTTCTCATGGGTAGTCTACTATTAGCATCTTGCAACAGCCCTGAGCCAATTTTATATGAATGGGAGACCTGTGAAGAGGATAGCAGGTAGTTCTCCCCTGTTCAGTCAAGCTGTCCAGTTATAAAACAACTGTCGTTCGATAGAGTAGTGTTTATTAACCTTCAGAAGCTGTGGGAGCTTCATCCTTGGAAGCTTTCAAGAAGAGACTGGACAGCCATCTGTCAGAAATGGTATAGGGTCTCCTGCTTGAGTAGGAAATTGGACTAGATGGCCTACAAGATCCCTTCCGAACTCTGTTATCCTATCTCTACAATCTTGACAGCTTTAAGATGTGTGGACTTTAACTCCCAGAATTCCCCAATCAACCGGATATCTTAAAGCTGTTAATGTTCAAAAATACTGCACGAGAAATATAGTTTGACTAAACAGAAAAATTCTTGTTTGAAACCAGAACAGTGGTGGGTTCAAGATCCCGTTGCAACTGGTACACTGCAACGGGGCCGGGCATCCACCACATGCATGTGCACAGCACGTGTGCAGTGCACGCATGCATACTTACTGGCTGCAGGGCTCCAGCTGCTCAGCAGAGCGTAGCGCAGGCACCATACACTCTGTGCGCGGAAGCCCCAATTGGCTCAAATACTACTAAGGAGGGCAGGTGGACGGGTGAGCCCTCCGGAACACCGTACCGGAACTGTACCTGGTGCTCCCAGCAGGCACCAGTACGCCCGTACCAGGGCGTACCGGTTGTATCCCACCACTGAACCAGAACTACTAACACCCTCTTGATCTGAGTAATGAGAGTACAAAATTCTTCAGCAATTTTTTTGTGGCAAGAGGTCATATTTTATTTTATTTATTTATTTATTTCATCAAGCATGTATTAGATAACAGATATAAGAATAAACAACATTATTAATACATAAAATGGATACAAATAAAAGGGAACATTAGGACAAGGACTTTGGTGCACTTAGGCATGCCTCTTAAAGACCTCTTAGGAATGGGGAGAGATCGACAGTAGACAGTCTAAGGTTAAAGTTTAACCTTTAATCTTAATTAATTCTCAGCATCTTCAGTGAATCTTCTTTCTACTCTCCTTTAGATTCCCTTCTGATAGCTATTCTAACTACTGTCGGATCAAATATTATTAGTCAGCTTATTTTACAAACGAGCGGACTGGATGGGAACAGAAAAACATGGGTTTAGGATGGGGAGATCAATCATGGATCAGTGTTAGATTTTACAACATTATACATTATGCAAAAAAAATACTTATCAGCCTTCAGAGGAGTCGTATACATATGACATTTGTTGACTTCAAAGCTGTTTGACTCTTTCTAGGGAACTATGGAACAAATTAGAGATCTTATCCATTCATAGGTGCATCCTGACATTCCTTATTAAAATGTTGCAAGATAATACCTTCATCTAAATTAAGTTTGACAACTAAGATCAGTTTTCTGCTCTGGTGCCTTACTTCCAGAGTGTTGGACAAGGGTACATTTTAAATGATTTCCTATTTATTTTTTTTGTATCCATTTTATGGTGGAAAAAGTCACAAAACTGGAGCATCTCCTGCAGGGGCTGGTGGGCAGACCTATTATTTCTATATGCAGATTATGAAATCAATTTGTCAGTTTAAGCTCTTGGACTGAGGAGAGCATTAATTACTCCATCTGCCTCCCATTGCTCAGATAATGGCCTGGTTATTAACTATAAATTATGGGGTTTTTTCCCCCCAAAGAAACCATAAAAACAAACGGCAAAGTAACAGGAATGTTATTGAACAGGTTAAGACCTTTGATTATCTTGGAATTATTTTTCGTGCAACAGCCTTAAGTTCAGCTTTGAAAGAACTGGTAAAAAGCCACAGCTGCCATATTAAAGTATTTCCATACAACAGGAGGTGATTATATATACCAGCTGAACTAAAAGTGTTTGAAGTTAGAGTGCCTCATTTCTTACGGGTGGTCCTTGCTTAATTACCATTAACTTAGTGACTGAAGTTACAGTGGCACTGAAAAAGGAACGTACAATTGGTCTTCACACTTATGACCATCACAGTTTGCCATGAAGGTTGTTATTTGCAACCTCCCCAACCAGCATTCGGGAAGGAAAGTAAATAAGAAGCTGGCAGGACATCACAAGTTGTGATCGGATGATGTCTTGCTTAACGCCTGCAACCAGGACTGCTGGAACTGCCATTGCTAAGCAGGGCGGTCATGTGGGAATTCATTTAATGGCCGCTTCACTCAGCAACTGAGTTCCCAGTCCTATTTAGATCTGTTAAGCAAGAATTACCAGCATGTGCCTATAAGGACATGGATCTGTTAGAAGCTGTTCAATCAGGATTTCTATGGGACATTTTGGGACTCTCTATGCATCCCAAACACAATTCTTTGCATTGAGATGGGAGGACAGGTAGCAGTTAGCCATTGGTTTGGATTATTTTCAAATCAAATGGTTTGACTGCTCTGACTGTAAGATAAATAGCAGCCTTCCTAATGAAAATTATTTCATTTCAAGTTCACCTTGTTGACTTTCACTTACTTGTACCAATCCCAATGGCTAGATCAGGGGTGTCCAAACTTGGGAACTTTAAGACTTGTGGACTTCAACTCCCAGAATTCCCCAGCCAGCATGGCTCCCAAGTTCCCAAGTTTGCCCCCCCCCTTCCGGGCTAGATAATTCTTTCAACAATGTGTTGAGTGATTGACTTTTAAAATGCCTTACTTTATCCTAGAGAGACCAAAATAACAACAAGTCCTTATTATATATTGCTGCAGTGTCTTTTTATAGACCTATTCATGCTATATGAGCATTTTCCCAATTTCAACATGATATTTAGAGAGCACTGAGGATGACTAAGTCTCCTACTAACTAATCAGGCGGTGGAGATTTCAGGAAGTAAAGACAAACTGAGTATCCTGACTATGGTGGATTATAAATATAATTTCAAGGGAGGCATTGTTATATTAGCTTAATATAATTTTATATATGCTTTGGTATATTATTTTATCTGTATTTGAATCCCCATGGACTTATTTTATTAATAATTTTAAAGTTTTTCTCTGATGATAATAAAATAAACTTTATTTGAACAGTTTATTAAATAAGGAACCGTCTATTTTCCCCAAATGTCTCAAATGTGCTATTTGAGGCTTTTCCAAGGAGACAATTTCAGCCTTCTGAAGGGAACAAAATGGCAACTGCCACTTCTGCCATTGTTTTCCCAACCTGATATCCCACCACACCCAAGTTTGGTTCTAGGATACCTATGTCGACTATGGAATTATGGGAAATGCACTCCCAACATAGGAGAGTAGTAATTTGGGGGAGGATGTGTTAGATATTAGAAACTGTGCCTGGTAAATGGGAACAGGTTATTTCTACTGGTAATAGAAAAAACGTGGTATAGTGGTTAAGCTGTCGATCGGGCTCAGGGAGATTCATGCTAAAGGCCATCTTCATCCATGAAAATTCATTGATGTCTTTGGCACAGTGAAGATACCTCTCTCCCTCCCTCTCTCCTTTCCTCCCGTGTAAGTCATTCTGTGTGTGTGTAAATAAATAAAATAATACAAATCCCAGCTGAAAGATATTAGATCAGGAAAGGATATTCTGGTATGCAACTCTAATAAAGTATTGTGCCAATGTTTATATTTTAGGGATGAGTAAGTTTATTGAAATTAAAGAGAAATTTTCAGAGTAGAAGTCCAGTAGACGGCAGTTATTTCTGGGATGAAACAATGATAAAATGGAACGTCAGTCTTGTACACAGTTGCATCTCCACCAATTCTCAAAGGTTCATTCTATGAAAGACTCTTGGGGCTCAAATAATATTGCTGACTGAATTTAGTAAACATTCTGCTTCTGGAGGAAAATTATGTAGAGTGAAATAAATACTGTCAACATTTGTATTATGAAACGAATTTCTTGGTATTAATGCTAAAATGTACTTTGATTTCTTCATAGGTAACGATACCAAATATGAAGACTCTGCTTCTCCTTATCAGTATTCTTGGACTAGTTGTTGCTTCTCCTGTAAGTGAACTGAACTATAACAAAAATTAACTAAAAGGGTCTACTAGATGTAGTAGGCAGTTTAAATAAGCCTGATGATCAAGTAGTTAGATCCAGAGCAAACCTGCAAAATGGCTTGTTTAGGAAAAAAAAACACTGAAAAATAGAAAAGAAGTTTCTGAAGAATGGGTGAAAACCATGTTAATTCATAAAAACTCTGCAAGATCAAAGGCGATTAGTTCTAGACTCAAACAAATTTGAAATCCTGATTCACACATTCTGAGTCACCCAAAATTCACATGTCTTGCAATAAGAATGTTTGCTTATGTTCTTTGTAGTTATGGACATGCTGACTAGGACTTCTGGGAATGGTAATGACTACATATCTAAAATTTGGGAAATTGCTATATTGACAACAGATGGCTTTGTGGCACATAATAACTGATTAGGTCTCATCCTATGTTTTGCAGACATTTTTGGGGGAAAAACATGAGTATTAATACAAGACTGGAAATTCAGTTTTTCTTCTTATTTCATTGGCTGTTTGTTTCATGCTAAAGTGACTGAACAGTGTCATTCAGCAGATGTTAAGTAATCTGTCAGTAATGGAGATGGTTTATGCCACTCCAGTGTTGATTGGTTAATGATGTTTTCTGTCCCCTCCCCTAAAGGACAACTTGTGGCCCTGGGGCATAAGAAGTTCCTCAGACTTTGTGGTGGGGCAGTCTCTGACAGTTTCACAGATTACCCTGTGCTGAAAATCAGTGGCACAGTATTGGAAAGAATAAAGAAATGAGAAGTAAATTAGCATTAATAAATCTATCTACCTTACAGAGCAATAGCCCTTAGACTTATATACCACTTCACAATGCTTTACAGCCCACTCTAAGTAGTTTACAGACTCAGCATATTGCCCCCAACAATCTGGGTCCTCATTTTACTGACCTCAGAAGGATGGAAGGCTGAGTCAATCTTGAGTCCCGTCAGGATCGAACTCATAGCTGTGGGCAGAGTTTCCCTGCACCGTCAATGGACTTACACAGTTTTCATATTCATTTCATATCGATTTTAAAAAATATTTTATTTCCTTCTAACAATCTTGTTATTTTTTTTATTTGTCTAAATTACTAGAATTTTTAAATTTCATTTATGTTATTGTATTTAGTTGTAGTCTTGTGTTTTCTGGTTTTATAAAGTTTTATCTACTTATATCTTATAGTTAAAATTGCCCTTATTGAATTAATAGCAAATTTTGGTATACACTATGACTATGTGCTGGTTTATGACTATAATAAAACTTACTTATTTAAGAAAATCTATAGCGCCACCCATCACTCTCAATAATTCAGGGCAGCTTACAAAGATAGAAACTTACACAGCCAATGTAAAAACAAAAAAAATCAATAACCCCCCACCCTCCTGGGGACAACAATCAATCAAATAAGCCAACTGATAGGCTCAATCCCACTCTGGGGTCCCCAGACCCATTGGCAAACCAGGTTTTCAGGGCCTTGCGAAAGATGCTTTATATTTATTCCCATAATGCTATTTCCTTTCACTAGGCAAAGTGTAAAAAAGAAGTCTAACAAATAATAAGATAAAGAAATTATAATATGAGATAAGAAAAGGAAATGTAACTAAATCTGGTTTACACCCAAGACATTCTGTATACGTAGCTCTCCGTAATTTGACTTGCAACCATTGCAAATCAACTAGCTTTCTGTTCTATCTAGTGCGTCAGACATGGCTTTGTGTTCTTGCAATTTCTCTCTTTCCGAGGATCTCATCAACTCCATCTAACTTCGACCTCCTCAATCTTCTCTTTCTTTTCTCTCCATTTGTTCTTCCTTCTCAAGTTTGTTTTTATTTTGATCCTTAATATAGGATGTTAGCCGCCCGGAGTCCTCCGGGATTGGGTGGCCTATAAATCTACTAAATCAATAATAAATAAATAAATAAATAATGTCAACAATTCTTTAGTATGGATATAAAGAGAATCACCAGCACAAAACAAATTTGTTCAGATAGTGGTTCTCTTTGTACTAAAAAGAACTAAAGAATTATTGACATATACCCTATGATATAACCAAAGGTGGGATTCAGCAGGTTCAAACTGGTTTGGACGAACTGGTAGCTCCGACAATCAGCTGAGAGCAAACCGGTTCGCTCAGACGATCAGGTGGGCCTGTCCGCCTGCTTTTGCACTTTGCTTACCTATATCCTCTCAGCTGTTTAGCGCAGCAGAGTGGATTGCTGCGTCTCAGCTGTGTTACTCCCCAAGCAGTAATGTTAAAAGTAAGTTTTGTTAAAAACTGTCCATGCGCGCGAAACACGCAATCACTGAACCGGTTGTTAAACCGGCAGGATCCCACCAGTGGTGGGTTCCAACCGATAGTGAATTGGTAGTGGTTTGGCGGCCTGGGTTGCTGGAACTGACAGCGACCCAGGCCTGCCCGCCCCCCCCCCCCGAACCAATTCTCTGGGTGGCGCAATAGGTGCCGCCATCTTGTTTTTTGCTTCTGTGCATGCAGAGAGCAATTTTTATTGCACTGCACATGCATGCGGGGTACGCCCACAAGCAAACCAGCAGTAGCGACTGCAGGAGCCCACCCCTGGATCCCACCCCCGGATATAGCCCAGATTAAATAAAGGCTTTTTTTGCTCCAAAATCCACACTTTTGTATAACATGTCTCTAAATATGTTCACATGCTAATATTTCATGCTTCTTCATGACAGGTCCAGAGGAGTGATGTACTTAGAAGAGGCTCCAGGGACGATCTTAATTCTACTAATGTAGATCAAAAAATATTAGTTAATCCTGCCCATAAAAACGAGCAGAAGCAAAACAGAGATGGTGAGAGGCAGCGGCTTCAGGATGGCATAGGAGGACTTGCACCAACCACAAGGAACAGCCAGTATAATACACAGGAAAATCTGGGTCAATACCTTAAAAGCTCTGAGGTGGATCTTCTCAAAAAGACCAGCCATGTGGAAGAAAATTACATGGAGGATAAGAGAGAGAACAATGCAGTTCTAGGTCCAGCATCCACAAACGGAAGCCCCAACGTTTACGAGACAGATTCCTTTGCTGAAAAACGATATAGCGAGGACTCCCATACCAGGAATGGTCTTAAGTCAAGAAAAGATGTTGATGTGTTCCCTAATGATCATTACAGTTTTGACAGCTTCAATTTATATGATGAGGGCATGCAAGGAGATGATCCTGGATATGCTGATGACTCTGATTCCGATGAGAGCAATTCCAACCAACAACCTGAGGCACCAAGTAGTTCAAGCGATTCAAATGATGAGGAATCAGAACAATCAAGCCATTCAGCAAATCCTGGAAGCCCAGGTGGTTCCAATGGGGCCCAAGAGTCCAGTGACTCTAGTGATTCCACTAGCTCAAGTGACTCAACTGATTCTAGTGACTCTAGTGATTCAAGCAGCTCCAGTGACTCCAGTGATTCAAACAGTTCTAGTGACTCCAGTGATTCAAGCAGCTCCAGTGACTCCAGTGATTCAAACAGTTCTAGTAGTTCCAGTGATTCGAGCAGCTCCAGTGATTCCAGTGATTCAAGCAGCTCCAGCGATTCAAGCAGCTCCAGTGACTCCAGTGATTCCAAAAGTTCTAGTGATTCTAGTGACTCAAGCAGCTCCAGTGATTCAAGCAGCCCCAGTGATTCAAGCAGCTCCAGCGATTCCAGTGACTCCAAAAGTTCTAGTGATTCCAGTGACTCAAGTAGCTCCAGTGATTCCAGTGATTCAAGCAGCTCCAGTGACTCCAGTGATTCCAAAAGTTCTAGTGATTCCAGTGACTCAAGCAGCTCCAGTGATTCCAGTGATTCAAGCAGCTCCAGTGATTCAAGCAGCTCCAGTGACTCCAGTGATTCCAAAAGTTCTAGTGATTCCAGTGACTCAAGCAGCTCCAGTGATTCTAGTGATTCAAGCAGCTCCAGTGATTCAAGCAGCTCCAGTGATTCCAGTGACTCCAAAAGTTCTAGTGATTCCAGTGACTCAAGCAGCTCCAGTGCCTCTAGTGAGTCAAGCAGCTCCAGTGCCTCTAGTGATTCTGGAGATTCTAGCAGTGATTCTAGTGACTCTTCTAGCAGCTCCAGTGATTCCAGCGATTCCAACAGCTCCAGTGATTCAAATGATTCCAGTGACTCTAGTGATTCTGGCGATTCTTCTGAGTCCAGTAGCTCTAGTGATTCCAACAGCTCCAGTGCTTCTGATGCCTCGGATGATTCTAATGGCAATAGCAGCTCCAGTGATTCTGGCAATTCTAGCAATTCTAGCGGTTCAAAATAAACTATTTGAGAGGCGAAAAAGTAGGAAAAAGCTGCACGTATGAATATAATGAGTCCAAATGGTAGCATTGTTGGCAAAAGTGTGAATAGTACATTTCACTCTTATTTTGATAACTGCTTCACTGTATTAGGCAGGGAAGTTCAATGAAGTAACCAATTCTTAAACCTTTTTATGCAACACTTGGTGTCTATTTTGGCTGCTGTACTGACTTCACTATTGCAAAAAAGATAACTGCCCATGAAAAGAAATATTCACAATTACAATAAAATACAGAGTTCTTTAAACAAAAAACCTACTACAAGCCCTAAGCAATTTTCAGATTTCTCCAGTAATAAAAAATACAACTGGTTTTAAACTGTTTTGTGAGCAACAGGTGCATTTTGAATTAATAACAGTATCCTTTTTCCAGAAATCCATTTGGAAACTAGAGTTCTACATGTGCACAAATGTGAATGCAGCTCCTCATGATTCTTTCAAGAGTGTCACAACATTTAAGGTCCTCTAAAACCAATTGCTTGTTCACCTTTTGCACTCACTGTCACAATGTGCATTCATTTTTTATGAACTTACCATAATGTCTGACTTAACGTAATATGTGAGTCCAGCCTTTGGGATGTATGGCTTCAACAACTGTACAAACACAAATGTAGCACATGTAGATCTAACAATTCTAAATCTAGGGTGTGCCGCCCTAAATACAGAAAGAAAATTGCACAAGTAGATCATGCATTACCAGATCTATACCAGACACTTAATTAAGTATTGGGAAAAAAATGTTACAGACAGAAAGTGATCTACAGGTAAAACTGAAAATGTTGGGGCCAATTCTACTCGTCTGATGTTCTATAGATGTCTCTAAACGACAATTACTAAAATTCTCAGCTCTCCAGCTAGGAATTCTGATAAATGCAGTCCTAACTCGTTCAGAGGGTACTTGGTTGAGGAAGGCTAGAGTAAATAAACCTTTCCTTTCTTGTGTTCTCTGTGATTTTTCCCTCTTTTATTTGACATTTGTTTTCTTTTCTAATTTGGGGGATTGTGGCTTCTTATTATAGAACTAGGGTGTGGAATCTCGACAGCACCACAAAGCTAGTGTGTCAAGGTTCTTTAAAGCTCAGGCTGTGCTGTCAATGTGCTGGCAGAACAAGATCCAACATCTCTTCCAACTTGCTTAATACATATTATAGCAATATTATTAATAATAAAGAAATATCCTATCAAATCTTGGACATATTATAGACCAGGGAGTCAAAGTCATTGAGGGCCACTTCAGGTTGTGTTTGACCTCGTGTGGAGGGGGCGTGGCCAGGGTGGGCATGGCCAGCTTGATGTCACTCATCGAGGCTCAGTTTTGGGCCACGAATGCCTCCTGCAGCCCTCTGCCAGCGAAAACGGAGCTTGGGGAGGCCGTGCACTTCCTGCCTAAGCTCTGTTTTCGGCCGCAATGGCCTCCTGCAGCCCTCTGCCAGTGAAAACAGAGCCCAGGCCTCCCAGTGCATGGCCTCACCAACCTCCATTTTCATTGGCAGAGTGTTGCAGGAGGCCGTTGTGGCCAAAAAGTAGAGTCTGGGAGGGCCGCGGGTGGCCCTCCTGAGCACCGTTTTCACTGGCAAAGGCATCGCAGGGCAGTCCTTTGCTATTTACAGGATGGCCCCGCAGGCCAGATCTAGGCCTTGAGTTTGACAGCCTTGTTATAAACTATCAGTAGTAACCAGTTCACTTAAGTGCCTGCTAATCATTTTCATTACAAGTAGTCCTTGAATTACAATCATTCATTTAATGACTGCTTAAAGTTACAACAGTATTGAAAAAAGTGACTTACATCTGCTCCTCACACTTATGACCACCACAGCATCCCTGTGGCCATGTGATCAAAATTTGGAGATTTGACAGTTGGCATGTATGGCATTGGATGGTTACAGCATGCCAGAGTCGCGTGATTGCCATGTGCAATCTTTTCAGCCCGTTTCCAACCAGCAAAAGACAACAAAGGAATCCAGATTTGCTTAATGACTGTGTAATAATTCACTTAATGATGACGGTGATTTGCTTAACCAGTGTGGCATAAAAGGATGCAAAATTGGGGGAGGCTCACTTAATGACTGCCTCACTTAACAACATAAATTCTAGTCCTAATTCTCATTGTAAGTTGAAAGCTACTTATACAGTGAAATCCCAGCTAAGATAAAACACATGCTGATCTATGCTGAAACACTAATCAAAAGCTACATACGGAAAGTATACTTAAGTAAC
The DNA here is from genome assembly GCF_051295495.1 of Thamnophis sirtalis. NCBI lineage: Eukaryota > Metazoa > Chordata > Lepidosauria > Squamata > Natricidae > Thamnophis > Thamnophis sirtalis. The sequence goes on from NW_028261390.1 coordinate 12,245,147, forward strand.
AAAATGATCCAGGAAACAGATAAGTTGACCAATATGTCACAGAATGGAGACAAAATTCCTTTTAAAAAAAAAGGAACTAAAGGAGGTCATGATGAAGGGTTTCCAAATTACAAACTTCTGCAACATCATGAAGAAAAGATGTTTCTATCTCTGTTCCCAGTACAGAACATCCATTGGAAATGCTTAGTGGAAAAGAAATAACTTTATTACCTGGTGCGCAATTCTTTTACTCTAGAAACCTCTAAATGGGGATCAGAAGTCCATCATTCATTATTAAACATTGTAAAAAAAAATCTTTAACCTAATAGTTAAATAAATACATCAACTACCAATCATCCATAATATACTTTATCACCTAATACCATCAATATTGCAAACTTGGAGATATTACAGTGTTGATTTGTTAGAGATTTTGAGTTGATTCTCATTGAAGGATTCTAAATTGGATTTTGCAGAGGGAACTGCAATCATACACATCTGGAGGGCACTACATTAGAGAAAGCTGATCTTGTACAGAGGAATGAACTTTGAACACTAACTCCTTAACTTTCCTGTCCTGTCCTAAAATTCACACTAAAATTCTTACCTTCAAGCTAACCAGAATTTGTACATTTTCAGCCTGGAATACAGCTACATGCAGAGTACATGAACATATCCTGCGGGAGCTAAAAATGGTCCGTTTTCTGGGAATGCCACCAGTGGCACAATGGTTTGGCAACTTTTGAGAGTCCAAAGATATTTTTGCACCATCTGATCTAAACTATTATTGGAAACATCCAAGCTGGATTTTTGTCTGAGTTTTTCTCTTAACTATTAGCTTTGCTGTACATTTCACCCCATAATCCATCCCTTCCCACTCCCAAGGTTTTTGTTAGGATAAAGCAAGTAGTTAAAACAAAACTGGCTGGGAAGCATATCAAGATAATGAGCCTAAAAGTAGATGCACTAGGGCTGCAGATCCTCACCAATGCAATGTTGGTTATAATATTTGGGAGTCCAGTAAGATCTGGAGGTCCCCAGGTTTTTCATTTTTGTGTTATAAGAGTACATTTATTATTTAAACTCAGCAAAATCAATGAGATATTTCATTTCAGTAACTGTGGTCACGACTAGTTTGTTTCATTATAGACTGTAATATGCTTGAACTAAATTTTTTCATTATCAAATGTAGTAAGTTAAATAAGTCACTGTAGTCTTCCTGCAAAATAGATAGTTACTTCCACATTTTTATTAATGTTATCTTTACTGGTGAATCTTTTATGTAACTGCGATTTTTACCATAGGGTTGTTACAAGAAAGTTTCACTGGATGTAAGTAAAACTCAGTGCAATAAACTTGCTTATTCGCCAATATTTTCGAAGTATCTGAATTCAGCAGCTAAGATCCCAAAGGCAACAAAATACTAGCTCATGATGCTTACAGAATACTGCCACTTGTACATTTATAAATGCTGCAAAACATTGGATAAGGTAGTAAAACGGATTTCATTTGAGCTCCTATTGCCACTGCTAAATTAAAGTGCTAAAGGACCATCCTTTATTTTGCAGAAAACTATACACCTATCAAATTGGCCGTCCCTGATGCTCACCTTGTCTCTATCACCTTAGGCCTTGCTAGTCACCTGATTTTCCTCCAAGGTAATGAATGACAAAACCTAGCCAATTTAAAATGTTTTAAAGCTGCCCCTGTAGGGTGTCAGAATCTGGGGGAACTCTACTTAAACACAGCAACAGATCAAACTGTTTCACCCTTGTTGAATGGGGAGGATATGAAGACAACAGAATAACAGAGTTGGAAGGGGCCTTGGAGATCTTCTAGTCCAATCCATTACTCAAGCAGGAAATCATATACCATTTCAGACAAATGGTTGTTCAATCTTTTCTTAAAAACTTCCAGTGTTGGAGCACTCACAACTTCTGGAAGCAAGTAATTCTACTGATTAATTGTTGTACTTGTCAGGAAATTTCTTCTTAATTCTATATTGCTTCCCTCCTTGATTAGTTTCTATCCATTGCTTTTTGTTGTGCCTTGAGGAGTTCTGGAGAATAGGTTGACTTCCCCTTCTTTGTGGTAACCACTTAGATATTGGAACACTACTATCATGTCACTGCTAGTCTTTCTTTTCATTAAACTAGACGTAACTCAATCCCTGCAACAATTCTTCATATGTTTTAGCCTCCAGTACCCTAATCATCTTTGTTACTCTTCTCTGCACTCTTTATAAAGACACTCAACATCAGGGGTTGTCACAAAGAAGAGGGAGTCAAACTATTTTCCAAGGCAGAGGGTAGAACAAGAAGCAATGGGTGGAAACTAATCAAGGAGAGAAGCAACTTACAACTGAGGAGAAATTTCCTGACAGTTAGAACAATTAATCAATGGAACAGAAGTTGCCTCCAGAAGTTGTGAATGCCCCAACTCTGGAAGTCTTTAAGAAAATGTTAGATAGCCATTTGTCTGAAACGGTATAGGGTTTCCTGCCTAGGCAGGGGGTTGGACTAGAAGACCTCCAAGGTCCCTTCCAACTCTGCAATTGTATTGCATTGTATTATTGTATTTTTTACATTGTGGCGCCCAAAACTGGATGGAATATTTCAAGTGTGGTCTTATAAGGTACAAAGAAAGAGATTGCCAGGTTGTGTTTGTTCTGTGACTAGGTACAAGTGGACAAAGGTCTTAAAACAGCAGAGTTACAATCATCTGGGCATTTGTCAAAGCGATAAACTTTGTTCAATGTTCTACACAACAAACAACAACATACCGTGTTTCCCTGAAAATAAGACAGGGTCTTATTTTCCTTTGACACCCCACCCCCCAAAATAAACGCTTGGCCTTATTTTCAGGGAGATCTTATTATTTTTGAGATGCAGGAGGCCCCTTAACCTCGGCCCGCGGCCCGCAGATCAGCTGATCCAGAGAGGGATGGAAGTTCTGTCTGGCACACACTTGACAGCCCTAGTGTTGCTGGGCCTGCTGCTCTTTTTAGCGGCCGCCACTAAGAGAAGGGGCACGGTAGCTAGGGTTTGCGGGAGCGGCCTCTGTCAGGCCGTTCCATGTGGATGGCAGGTGCATGTGGGACACATGGAGCATATTCCCCTCCTCCCTGCCCAGGAGATGGTTGGGATCGGCTGCGCATGCATTTAAATATTTTAGGGGAGGGCTTATTTTCAGGGGAGGGCTTATTTTAACACATGCACTCAAAAGCCTGATTGGGCTTATTATCCGAGGAGGTCAAGGTAAATTTGAACTTGAATCTTCATTTCAAGTGTGCTGAGCTGGCATCATATGACAATGTCAACAATTGGTGGGTATTTTTGCCCTGGAGCTTCATTTGAAATCCAAACTGAGCTTCAGGCCTGCTTTGTAATTAAACTTTGCCACAAG
>NW_028261390.1:13111030-13193530 GCF_051295495.1 Thamnophis sirtalis
GTGCCTGATGTGCGGCTGTGCAGAAGGCAGAGGAGAGGAGAGCAGTGGAAATCTATGGGCTGATCCTTGGGATGAAAGAGCCACCTCTGCTAGCGAAGCCCCACCCTAGCTCTGGGGATAAAAGGCAGGGAGAGGAGATGAATAAGTGTGGCAGACAACTATTCATCTTCCGGACAGACGGACTTGTCAGCCTGAGAGAGAAACTTTTTGCCAGGACTGGCATTCCTAATAAAGGAATCTTTTGAGTTCACATCAGAGGGTTTGTCATGTGGGTAGATTACCAAGTCCCTAAATTCATGTGATTGTGCTGCAGTGGCCCTGAAAGTCCCAAATTCCTTTAGCACCATCATAATTTCAAATGCTCATTGAATGAGACAACCACCACCTACAATGTTTTGTTATATAATTGGATTTTTATTTATTGATTTGTATATACGTCATCTAGAGACACTTGGTGAGATGGGTGCTGATGCAAATGTAATAAATAAGTATATAAATAAACATATTATAAATGGAGGACATAGTTCTTAGAATCTTCCTTCTCCCCATTATTGAAAATTTCTAATTTCAATGGCAGTTTGAGTATTTTTCAGAGTATAAAACGCACCTTTTTCCCTCAAAAAAGAGGCTGAAAATCTGGGTGCGTCTTATACACTGAATGCAGCATTTTTTGCCTCCTGAAACCCTGTCCCCTTCACCAAAGGTGACACATCCTTTAGGAGGCTTTCAGAGTGCTCCTGGGGCTGGGGAGGGCAGAAATGAGCACAAAAATGGGCCATTTTTTTGCTTAATCCCCCCCCAACCCCTAGGAGCACTCTACAAGCCTCCTAAAGGCTATTCATGCCCCTTTTGGGGGGGGGGGACCAGGCCCATTTTTGCAAAAAAACAGGCTGTTTTTGTGAGGTCTGCAGAGTGCAAAACCTTTTTTTAAAAAAATTTGCCTCTTCAAAATATTGCTGCGTCTTATACTCCGGTGCATCTTCTACTCCAGAAAATACGGTAGATAGAGAACTTTTCAACTTTCTATTATTCTTCCTGTCTCTGAGCTTCTCTGTGATAGAGTCCAATTCCAGAGCTAGATAGCATCCAGGTTGTATCAATTTTTCTTGTAATGCCTACCGGTAAATAATTCTAGAATTCTCTTATATTTCTTCAGAAAACTGCACCACCCAGAGACAAATCACACTCATAATTACAGGGGGAAATAATTTACCAGACAAAACTTTAACCAGCAAATGGAAAATTCCAATCTGTGAATTTAAAATAAGTTAGTAAAGCCAATGAAATATAGGAGTAGAATTGTAGCTTTCTTTGGTCAGACCTGTATGTTTCATCAAGGATCTCAAAGTTCAAGATAAAAGACAACTGTCCCCAGATAATAGAAGCTTATATATTACACACCGATTCCAGTATATTTGAACACTTAGTTGACTGATGGGAAGGATGAAAGAATCTGCTGGGTCTGAAATATATTTGAAAACTATTTGATTTATAAGGGAGTGCTGCTGGGAATTAATCTGGAGATCATTGAAGAAAAGTGGGGCCAACTCCCTTCTTCATTAATCTTGTGGTCACCAAGATTGTAGCCAGAATATTATTCAGCTCTGTTCAAATGTCATCCCTATCTACCTAAGGGCAATGGGTAATATTTTGATTCTTGTTTCTGGATTACATTTAGTTTTTTTTTTTATGAAGCTAAACAACTGCAAGCCATACAGTTTGGGCAGCATACAAATCAAGTGAAATTAATAATTATTTTCAATCATATTAATTAATTATATGACTCCTCTCTTATTACTTTTATTGTTTTTATATGAGGTTTTATATTTTGTAAGCCGCCATGAGCTGCCATGTGCAAATAGGCGGCAATATAAATTCCCTAAATAAATAAAAATAATCATATATAGAGGATTTCTTGAAAATTCTAAATTAACTAAATGTTAGTTCAAAGTCTAAGAACTGAGTTGTCCTCTCAGTGCTCAGGTTCCCACATATTGCTAAGCCAGGATAATTTAACCATAATTTCTTAAAAGAAACCATACTATTAGAGGTTTATGCATCATATATAACAGGGGTGGGTTTCTCGCCCGTTCCAACCGGTTCGGTTGGAACGGGGCTGGTGGCGTCCTCATGCACGTGCGCGGTGCACGCATGGGTACTAGCATCTGCGCGACGCTCCAGCTGCTCCTGGAGGATCGCGCAGGCGCTGTATGCGTCCTGCGCATGCGTGGAAGCTCAGAACTCGTCAAAACCGAGTAAGGACCGCTGGCTGGCGGGCGCGCCCTTCGCCATTCCTGGAAGTTACTTACTTCTGGGTTCGCTGACCAACCAGTTCACAGGGACCGCCGCGAACCGGTTGAAACCCACCCCTGATGTATAAGCCATACCATAAAGTAGCCAGCAAAACAAATCATGGTATGGTTTAACATGATATGTGAAATGGCTCAGGATCAGCTTTCTGAATAATTCATTTCTTCTTAATGTCTGATTTTAGAGGATACATATAGAATGGAGTAGAATGAAACAAAGAAAAAAAAACATTGGGTGAGTATATTTATGGAGGGTTTCATAAATCACTTTATATTTTATGTATCCTCAATGTGATCGGCTTGTTCAACCTCAGAGGTATTTCTTCTTCAGGTATTGTAGTACACCTAAAATCCAGACAAACATCTATATAATTTGTGCTTTATGTAGAACTAGCTGGATACCTGTGCTTCACAAGGAAACCATGTGATCGGGCTATGCAGGAGAAATTGGCTCAGTGGTGACCGGTGATTGAAACACATAAGAGAATATCACTCCTGCTGCCTTGAGTCCAGAAGCCGTTCCATAGGTGGAAGCCGTAGACATTTTGGTGAGATACCGATATTTAGTACTGTAAGGAGCCCCAGACCACTCCTGAGTGAAGGAGTGGAACATCTGCCATTTTGAACTGAGGTAACGGAATGTGAGGCAACTGGCAGTTGGAACAGAGTTATTTTCAGGTGGGGAGGGAGAGTAGAACTCCTTGGCAATAATTAACTCCTTAGTGTTAATTATTATATAACAAATACTAATGATCTGATGGTCATTTCAAGGTTGCCATCTCATCTCCCTCCCCGGAATGGAAACCAAATGAAATCAGTTTAAGTTGTCCTTAACTGTATTGAGGCTAAGTAGTGTTTTTCCTCCCCTGATCCAACATTACCCCAAACCAACTTTTAGGAGTGGAAAATGTGTTATGCTTTGCTGGCCGTTACTCTAGAAGGAAACAAGATTTTTTTTTCTTCCTTTCTATTGTGTCGGATTCTGGGAGATTGCTTGGAAAAGACTCTGCAGTTTTCATAGCAAAGTGGCTTTCATGGAAGTGGCTTATGATTGTCTCTTTCCTTGGACTGAGAGAAAGTGACTAGGCCAAGGTCACCCAGCTGGCTTCTTGCCTAAGGCAGGACTAAAACACACAGTCGTCCCGCAGGTGCTTTTTCATGAGGCAATTGGACTTTCTTTTGTTGAAAGAAATGTCCTTCTGGGTTCGGCTCCAAGTCGGGAAAAAGACACTGGAGACATGGAGGATGCTTGGAAAGATGGTTTATTGGTGGACAGGACCACATGGCTTGAGTCCTGAACAGAAAAGGTGATCACATTCTTCAATGTTGGTGGAAAAAAGAGAAGGGCCGACTGAGATGCTGAGTCCCTGGTTTTATGCCCTCTCTGGCCTTTGATCTTGATCTTGTATTCTGATTGGTTGTCAGACTCCCATGGGGCCATGCAGGGGAAACTCTCTAGGCTGCGTTTTGAATCCAGGTTTGGTTGAGCTCTCAGATGCCATGTGGCGAATTGGGTAAAGTGCCAATATTATCATGCCTTAATCCCATTCCCCTGGAGCTGAAGGGGAGAACTCTTTATTATGTAAAGGGACTAGCTTGGTCTTCTTAATGGCCCATTGACAAAAAAAAAGGGGGGGGGAGGCAGGAAGCTGCAGGAAGTTTCGCTTTACAACGTTTCTCCCTTTCGCATCCAGGGAAATATAGTCTGCCTTTTCAACATTTCCTAGGATATTTCATTTCTCTGGGAGAGGGCTGGGTGATAACTTTCCACACTTTGTTTTTTCTTTGCTTCTCATCCAAGAAGTTCTGAAGAAGCTTCTTAGTTGAGAAGCAAAACACCTTCAACGAAAAAATAAAGAAAATCCAGTTGCCTCTTAAAAAGCCTCTTTGGGACAATCATGACCTGAATGATTGAGAATCTCCATAGAAATTCCCAGTCTCCGGCTTGATGCCTTAACCACCAAACCACATACCAAACTTGCTCTCTAGAAACAAGATAGAGATTGAAAAAAGGCAGCAAAATCCATGCTGATAGTCCTCAGCCAACTGAAGAATAGATGACTAGTGTTTCAGTTGAGTAGTGGGGTGGGGGGAAGGGTGTAGCTTGAGGGACCCTCAGCAAACTTGCACTCATCTGTTACTCAAACGCTGGAGATAACCCTTTTGTAGGAAACTGAAAACATTTTTCTAACTACAACAAAACCCTAAAGACAGAATGTTTTGTTGGTTTTAGAATAGAATAGAATAGAATAGAATAGAATAACAGAGTTGGAAGGGACCTGGGAGATCTTCCAGTCCAATCCCCTGCTTAGGCAGGAAACCCCACACCACTTCAGACAAATGGTTAGCCAACATCTTCTTCAAAACTTTCAGTGTTGGAGAATTCACAACTTCTGGATGGCAAGTTGTTCCATTGATTAATTTCTCCTCAGTTCTAAGTTGCTCCTCTCCTTGATTAGTTTCCACCCGTTGCTTCTTGTCCTACCCTCAGGCGCTATGGTGAACACCTCCTTCAACTCCTACTAATAAAGCTTTTTGTTGTTGTTGTTGCTTCAAGTCAGTGTTGAGATATTGGAACATTGCTATCATGTATTTTACCTGTTTTATGATTGTGTTAGTTTCAGTAGATTACATTCAGAAAGCTTTGGATGGTGCGTAGCTTGTATTGTCTCGGGGGAAAAAAGCATTTCGATTATTTTTATGTAACTTGATTTAACCTGGTGATGGTGAGAAATGGAAACAGAACTCAGTATTTTGGCAGCAGCCAAAAGCTTTTCATCTGCGAGCTCAGCTTCCTGTTCTGTCTGAGTTTTGCACATTCAGCTGTTGGGAAAAAAAAATGTCCTTCTGGATTCAGCTCCAAGTGGGGAAAAAGACACTGGAAACATGGAGGCTGCTTGGAAAGATGGTTTAATGGTGGACAGGACCACATGGCTTGAGGTCCTGAGCAGAAAAGAGGGATCACTTGCTTCCAGATGTTGGATGAAGAAGAAAAAGAGAGAGAAGGGGCTTGCTGACAGTTCCTGAGTTTTTATACTCTCTGTTTGGCCCCACCTCTCTGTTTCCTGTTCCTGTGTAAGAAATGTATTCTGATTGGTTGTCAGACTCCCATGGGGCCATGCAGGGGCAACTCTCGACCAAACTCAAATTTGGTCGACTTCCCAGAGGCCATGTGGTGAATTTCTGTAGAAGGCTAATCCTATCTTTGCTATGTAGAGTAAACACTAGCTCAGAGTAAACTAGCTCATTGAGAAAGGTGGGGAGTATTAAGAGTGAGTCCTGCCTAAAAACATGCTTCCGCATTTCTGATCCAGGGAAATATAATATTCTGCCTTTTCAATATTTGCCAGGATATTTCATTTTTCTAGGAGAGGGATGGGTGCTAACTTGTTACACAGCCATGTCTGGAGAGCTCTACTAACATTTACTTGCCTGTAATTTTAACTGTAATGTTTCACTCAATTCTCACCAAAAGCTATCCTCATCCAGGCAACCCAAGCATAAAAACCCAAGCGTAAAACACAACCCATCAGCCTCCAGCCTCCATTTTATTTCTAGCATCTTTCTCCCTGCTCGGAATTGAACCAGATGGATTTTTCTTCTGACACATGGAAACTGGGGGAAAAAAAAGGGGGGGGGATGTGTGTCTGTGGCCCCAACATCTGTGAAGCTGTGAGGTGTTTAGGCGAATGACTCAAGAGGACTTGATCCTTGTATGTTGCAGAGAAACAAATGCTTCTGCTTTCCATGTGGGAGAAACAACCTCATGATTCAGCTCCAGGAGTCTGTTAAATGAGTGGTATTACATAAAGGGGGTGGGAATAGGGAAGAGACATGTCAGCGTACAATGGCAAGCCACAGGCAGTAAAATATGACCCCGTTTTTTCTATTTTAAAGCTTAGGAAAAGTCTCAAAAATGGGAAGAACATTGTCCACTACAAAAAATGCCGATTCGTCCTTATAATAAGGCATTGCATGGCGCATTCCATGGAGCTGAATAATGAGATATAAGCTGAAACTGTGTAATCCATGTTGGAAGAAAAATCCTTCTGGGTTCAGTTCCAAGTGGGGAAAAAGACACTGGAGACATGGAGGATGCTTGGAAAGATGGTTTTAAAGGTGGACAGGATCACATGGCTTGAAGATGTTGGGTGAAGTGGGGGTAAAAGGGGGGCAGAGATGCTGTGAGTGCCTTTGTTTTATTCCCTCTCTGGGCTTTTGAATTTGAGCTTGTATTCTGATTGGTTGTCAGACTCGCCTGGGGCCATGCAAGTCCCAGGCTTGGTTGAGCCTTTCTGGGTGATGTAATCTTCCCAGGTGCCATGTGGTGAGATGGGTAGAGGGCTCATCCTATCATGTCCTGAGCACCAGGTCTTAATTCCATCACCCTGAAGCTGAAGTGGGGGGGGGGGGGCAGGAAGCTGCAGGGAGATGCTTTCTCTTTAAAAGATGTTTTTCCTTTTCTCATCCAGGGAAACATAATAGTCTGCCTTTTTAATATTTCCTATAATATTTCATTCTTCTAGGAGAAAGGTGGGTGCTAACTTCCTACACCCACAAGCAGAAAAATGTTAGCCATCTTTGATTTAAACCTTTATATTTAGCTGCAAATAGCCAGTTTGTGATTTCAATAGGTACAAAAGTCATTTAGATTTCCCCACCCCATCCCCCCAGTGGTGGAATACGACTGGTACACCCCGGTACAGGAGTATCGGTGCCTGCTGGGAGCACGAGTATAAATGTATAAATTCTTGCTGAAATTTGAATGGAAGAGGAACAAGCGAAAGAGTCTACGATAAAAGGGGCTTTGAAATTTTCAAATTTATGGATTTGATGATTAGAAAAAGTGAAAGAAGAAAGTGTTGATGTAACCTTGGAGAGGGTAAAAGATAACTGCATTTATAATTGCTGTTAAGATAGGAAGCCACTTCTTTATCATTATTTAATTTTTATCCCACCTTTATTATTTTATAAGTAAATAAAGTTGGTATATGTACATAATTCATCTTTGTCCTTCTATTTTACCCATAATAACCACCCTGTGAGGTATATCACTTTTGCTTGCTGAAAACTTTAATAAAAATTGTGTGCATGCACATGTTTGTGTACACACACACACACACACACACACACACAAACAGACACACATATCCAAATCCAAATCCATATCCGGATGTAGATGCAGATCAGGGGTGGGTTCCTGCCAGTTCTAATCTCTTCTATAAAAGAGGTTCCACAAATCTACTGTGCCGTTTAGAACTGGTTCCAGCTCCCCCCGTCCACACAATGCTTGCCCTGCCCGCCGCTCACTGATTAGCTGGCTCACCAATTGCCCCGCCCCACCTCTAAGAGTCCTATCTAAACCTTAAAGTCTTAAAGCTGTCAAGTTTGAACACCCCTGGGTTTTTTTTTTCTAAAGGGTTAGGGGTGCAAGGATCTTGCAACTTGACAGCTTTAAGATTTGCATGCTTCAATGCCAGAGTTCCTGAGCCAACATGTCTGGAGGAGGAATTCTGGGAGTTGAAGTTCACAAGTCTTAAAGCTGTCAAGTTTGAACATCCCTGGGTTTTTTTTTTCTAAAGGGTTAGGAGCGCAAGGGTCTTGTAACTTGACAGCTTTAAGACTTGCGTGCTTCAAATACCAGAGTTTCTGAGCCAATATTTTGGTTGCTAAGCAAGAGCGTTGTTAAGTGAGTTTCACCACATTTTACAAGTTGGCCATGCCCATCCAGTCACATGGCTGTCAAGCCACTCCCACCCGGTCATATAGCCGGCAAGCCACTCCCACAAAGCAGGCCACACCTACAGAAGAGGTTCTAAAATTTTTTGAAACCCACCATTAATGCAGATGCATATCCAGATCCGATTTAGATATTTCTTCAGGGTGATTTCTAAGCTGCCATCTATATTATAAACAGTTATTGCAATATTACTAATCACTTGCCCTATTTACAAACATATCCTAGCTTTCTCCTCATGACAGTCTTGGTGACTGTCTAAACCAGGGTTTGTCCAACTCAAGGCCCGGGGGCCGGATGTGGCCCGCAGGGTGCTTAGATCTGGCCCATGGGGCTGTCCTGGAAACAGTAAAGGATCGGCCTGCAGTGACTTTGCCAGGGAAAATGGAGCTCGCGAGGGCCATACGTGGCTCTCCTAAGCTCCATCTTCATTGGCAGAAGGTTACAGGAGGCCATTGCAGCTGAAAACAGAGCTCGGGAGCTCGTTTGTGTTGGCGGAGAACTGAGGCCACCGCAGGTGCCTCCTGACATGAGTGACATCATGCCTGCCACGCCCCCTGGCCCCACAAGTTCAAACACAACCCTGACGCAGCCTTCAATGAAATCAAGTTTGACCCCCTGGTTAAACCTATCCCTGTTCATTAAGTATCTCTTAAAAATAATTTCAAACTACTATCTATAACATAGCCACGCCAGCTCTTTGGAAAGTTGGCAGACTTCACTAGAAACATTTGTCCCCTGTCTGGTGGGAACTAAGTTATTATGATCTAATTATTAAAAAACCTCAAGTGAACTGTTGACCATTTCCTCGTCCAGATTAATCCTAGAGAAAATGCCTGGGTTGAACGGCAAATGCCATTTTGTTAGTTTCTGGATTAATTTGGTCTCTCATCAGTGAATTTGACCTTAAAAGCCCGAATTTGCACTTATGTCCTGTTTCTAGCAAAGATCAGACAATTCATCCAATAAAACGGCAGCAAACATTCTAAAAGGACGATTGTCTATGTAAGATGCTAGATCTCCCATCCAAAACAGTCAAACTATAGATGCCACATTGCATGTGCGTGCATGACTAGAATAGGAACTACAGCATGTGAAGAAGTGACTTATCTTTGTTATTATGTCTCTGTTGGTAAAGTCTGTATCCCCGCAACTAATGGATGAGTTGGCTTGCAAAAATTATCGCCTGGAGTCTAGAATGCAGTCATTGCAAGTCAGAGTTCAGAGGTTCAATTGAATCCTGTGGAGATTGCTAGCTAAGTCTAAACTTAAAGCATCTATACCAGGGGTGTCAAGCTCAATTTCATTGAGGGCCGCATCAGGGCTGTGGTTGACCTCGGGGAGCCGGGTGGGCGTGGCTGACCTTTGGGGCATGGCCAAGTTGATGCCACTCCTCAAACTGCAGGCCCAATCTTTTCTCTTCGTATTGGGTAGGCCAGGGCAGTCCCGCGGGCCGGATCCAACCACATTGTGGGCCGAAATCGGCCCACGAGCCTTGAGTTTGACACAGGTCAAACAGGTTTCCTCCTTTTAAGAAATCCTTAAATCTCTTCTGAAGAATTGAATATTAGCAGATCCCAGAAACATTGGCTTTAAAAGGCTTCAGATCCTAGTAACTAATGCTGGAAATAATGAGTTGGGTTATGCATTCATTATGTTAATCGATTATGGTTTGCTGATGGTTTCTATTAATGCAGCTTTATAATGGTTCAGTCCCAGCCAGTTTAGATGTTCACTCTTACAGTTAAATATTCCAGTTTAGTTTTGCACTAAAGGATATTTAAGATTAAGATGGGTAGACAAATCCAACTTTTTTTCCTCATTCCAATTTTGGAAACATTAAAGTTATTTATATAGATCAACACGGCATATAAAGGCTCACTGGCTAAGACACTGAGTTGTCGTTCAGAAAGGTTGGCAGCGGTTCGAATCCCTACCACCGCATAACAGAGTGAGCTCCCGTTACTTGTCCCAGCTTCTGCCAACCTAGCTGTTCAAAAGCATGTAAAAATGCAAGTAGAAAAAATAGGGACCACCTTTGGTGGAAAGGTGACAGCACTCCATGCACCTTTGGCGTTTAGTCATGCCGGCCACATGACCACGGAGACGTCTTTGGACAGCGCTGGCTCTTCAGCTTTGTAACGGAGATGAGCACCGTCCCTTAGAGTCAGGAACGACTAGCACATATGTGCGAGGGGAACCTTTACCTTTAGAATTAAACTTGTTTTGTATTTATTCAGTGTAGAAAGAATGCTCATCAGAGTTCATGACTAGAACATTTAAACAATAAATATTTTTTTTAACTTATGTATTATGTGTTTCTTTTAATGTTGTATGCCGCCCTGAGTCCTTGGGAGAAGGGCGGCATATAAATCTAATAAACCTAAACCTAAATATCAAGCAGGGGATAGTATTGGGGAGTGCAGTTGTAAAAAAAAGTAGCTATTTCTTATTACATTATTGTAAAACATATATAATACATTAAAATATATATATATTTTCATTCAACACAATGGTAAGAGCTGTGGTGGAGCAGTGATTAGAATGCAGTATTGCGGGCTAACTCTGCCCACTGCCAGGAGTTTGATCCTGATAGGCTCAAGGTTTACTCAACCTTCCATCCTTCCGAGGTGGGTAAAATGAGAACATTTCGGGGCAATATGCTGACTCAGTAAACCTCTTAGAGAGGGCTATAAGGCACTATCAAGCGGTATATAAGTCTAAGTGCTATTGCTATTGTACAGCAAACATGGCAGCTATCACCCTATATCAAAGATTCCCCACTTCAATGTGCAACATATATAAATTATCTTTATTTATTTATTTTTTAAATCCTTTCCTAACGCCTCCAGGTCTATACCAAAAGGGCCAAAGTATTTTGAGATCCCTCAAAATCAAAAGTTTCTTCTTTACATATCCCCATCCGTGGGTGGGGTTGCCTGGTGACATCACCGCACATGTTCAGATACTGAAAGCACATCTTGTTCCTTGCATGCTAGCAAAAAAAATATCCCCGGCAGATTTTTTTCTTCTGTAGTTAAGTACAGTCATAAACAAAGAGTAAATCCACCACAGCTTGTTTCTGCTCCTGGCCTGTTTTTTTTTTTTTTTTTGGTGACAAAAAAAATATTACGGCATTATTATTATTTTTTAAAAAATTGTCACATGGTGCTTGGATTTTTTTTAATTTTTTTTTTTCTGGGAATCAAATTTATGTGAATTGAGTTTATTCACTTTAATGCAGGGTGCCCTGTAGGTAACCTTTTCTATGTAGGCTGCACCATTTTTGCAGGGCTAACACATATTTTTATGAGGGCAAGAGACAAAAATAGTGAACATTCTAGAGAGGAAATTTTAAAAGCCTCCTGTGCGTCATGAAGTGGAATCTAAACCCGAGGAGAATTGCCACTATGCTTCCTTCTTCCCTTCAAATATAAACATTATCGCAGCGAGCGGACTCCAGATTTTTAACACAACACAACCCTCTCGTTGTAATTCCCAAGAGATTTCTTTTAAGATGACAATGCAAGCTTAGTGTGCTGGGGTTCTCGCTTGGAACTTCTCGTGTGAAACATAAACATTATTATTGGGACAGCATATGAATGTTTTCCTTCCCAATGTATCTAGTGGTTATTTGTATAAGTAGAATTTTCAAGTTATGCTGAGCTTCAGAAATCTCAGGCATTTGAAGGGGGCTAATTAACTCCCACCTGGTTGTATCTTATTTTACTTTCCAGATTTTTGTTCTCTAACTCCCAGAATCCTTTTTACTTCCTTTTTAAAAATAGTAAAAAAGAGGACAGTAAAAACATTTACTGTCCTCTACTAATTTGGCACTTCACTAGTGTTTCCTAAGTTTAAGGCTCTCCTGATACATAGCCAGTGGTGGGATTCAGCTAGTTCTCACCTATTCGGGAGAACCGGTTGTTAACTTTCCAAGCAGTTTGGAGAACCGGTTGTTGAAAGAAATCTCATTTTGTTTTTTCCACTTTACAGGGCTAATCCTGTAAGGAAGGCAGGAAGGAAACATTCTGGTGGTGTTTCTAGCCTAATCTTTATTGCCCAGCTTACAGAAACTGCCTCTCCGGTTAACCCTTATTACATTGTAACAACTAAGGAGAAGCACCCATCAACATGAGTGACGTTGAGTTGTCCATGCCCACCCGGTCACATGACCACCGAGCCACACCCACCCAGCTGGTCATCAGGGCAGAGAGCTAGTTGTTAAATTATTTGAATACCACCACTGTACATACCTTATAACACACAAAATTATCTCAGAGACCAGAGGTAGTATTCAGCAGGTTCTGATCAGTTCTGGAGAACTGGAAGTGGACATTTTGAGTAGTTTGGAGAACCGGTAAATACCACCTCTGACTGGCACCACCCCCAGCTATTCTGTCCCTCCCAAGTCTCAGCTGATTGGGAGGGAATGGGGATTTTGCAGTAACCATCCCCTGGAGTAGGGTGGGAATGGAGATTTTACAGTATCCTTCCCTTGCCACGCCCACCAAGCCATGCCCACAGAACCGGTAGTAAACATTTTTGAATCCCAAAGACCATGATGCCTTGAACATCCAGGGAAGAGAGGTTAGCGCCAAGTAACCTTAAACCCTGGATTTAATGGACTTTGTAGTAGTAGAGTGAACTAGAGTAATGTGAACTAGCCTCTAGTTTGTCCCCTGATTTGTCCCTCTGCTTAAGAGGCCGAGGTCACAGCCCAAGCTCTGCTCCTTTGGTCCACAAATTCTGATAAGCTCATAAAAGATCAGGGTTTACCCCAGTGGTGAGTTCCGGATTCTGTTGCAACCGGTACAGTGCAACGGGCCCCGGCATCCCCCACATGCACGCGTGCACTCGTTTGCAGCGTGTGCATGCATCCTCACCTCCACGCCGCTCCAGCTGCTCAGTGGAGCATAGTGCAGGCGTCTTATGCTTTGTGTCCGTGCACGGAAGCTCCAAAGAGCTCAAATACAGGTAAGGAGCATGGGCAGGCGGGTGGACCTTCCAGAGCACCGTACCGGAACAGTACATGGTGCTTCCGGCAGGCACCGGTATGTCCATACCGGGGCGTACCGCCTGCAACGCACCACTGGTTTACCCGCCCCCCCCATCTTCTAAAGCCATCTCCTCAGGCCTAAATATGCTGTCTGCCTACATTACAAGATAAATCAATACAAACGTATTCAAAGACTGCTTAATGATCAGAGTTTTATTAGGATACACACTACCAGTGATTCAGAGCACTCCTTCAGTGGGAGACTCATCCCTAGCATGACAAATAAGCTGTGATTGGCTTGTCATGCTGCATTTCTATCAATCATTATTCCACCCTTGTCCCTGTTAAGGCTGTAATTAACATTATGCCCTTATTGACAGCTGCAATTCCTGTCTCACATCCTATGTGAGCGCATTTAGTATGCAATTATTTTGGGGTTCAGGTGATTAGGTAATATTGATATCATACTCACTGGACACTGGTATACAGTAAGACTCCACAGCTTGCTAGCTGTAGAAGAGTTGGCATACATACTTTTTTTTTTAAAGCTGTTTAAGGAAAAAAATATATTTTGTAGGGTTACTTTTTTTGTGTTTCCAGTTCAATATATGAACCATACATACCAGAGAGGCAGACAATTGTAATTCAGCAACGAGAGAGATGTTTTCCATGTAGAGTTAAATATGCATTCAACTAGCTTCGGAAACAGCTTGTCTGCTGTATTTTTCATCTCAGCAGATGCTGTTTTCCATTTGACTTCAGACTAAGCGTGATGAAGTGGCAGCATCTCCTAACTAAATAAAATTAGAAAAACCCAGAGCTCTTTTCTCAACTCTGAAGGTTAATTCAGAAGGATTCTGTCTAAAATGAACTGTTGGCTATCCCAGTGTTAGGATAACGCGTACATCAAATATTTGCACTGTTATATTGAATTTATATCTAAAAATAAGTTTTTGCATGTATTATTTTGGGTCATTACTCCTTTTATTTATTACCATTTTGATTAAGGTTATTTTCTTGGTTTTTTGTAAACCTATGAGCTTTACTATGTAATATATAATTATAAAAGGGACGCGGTGGCTCAGTGGCTAAGATGCTGAGCTTGTTGATCAAAAGGTCGGCAGTTCAGTGGTTCAAATCCCTAGTGCCGCGTAATGGAGTGAGCGCCCATTACTTGTCCCAGCTTCTGCCAACCTAGCAGTTTGAAAGCACGTAAAAATGCCAATAGAAAAATAGGGACCTCCTTTGATGGGAAGGCAACAGTGTTCCGTGTGCCTTCAATGTTTACTCATGCCAGCCACATGACCACGGAGACTTTTTCGTTGTCTCTTTGGCTTTGAAACGGAGAAGAGCACTGCCCCCCTGAGTCGGGAACGACTAGCACCTATGTGTGAGGGGAACCATTACATTACCTATATAATTATATATGATAAATATAATACAGTAAATCATTCTCCTCAAATCTTACTTCTTCATAACTTTTTTGTTTCTTCTTTTCCTTTTTTCTTTCTTATACCTTTAGCTTTCTGTTTGATTTTTCTTTTTATGCTTATCTTTATTTTACTTTAACATGCATACACACACACACACACACACACATCCATACCAGGGGTGGGTTCCTGCCAGTTCTAACCTCTTCTATAGAAGAGGCTCCACAAATCTACAGTGCCGTTTAGAACCGATTCCAGCTCCCTCCTGCCCGTCCGCACATCATCAAGATGAAGAGCGAGAGGAGGAATTCTGGGAGTTGAAGTCCACAAGTCTTAAAGCTGTCAAGTTTGAACACCCCTGGGGGTTTTTTCCTAAAGGGTTAGGTGTGCAAGGGTCTTGTAACATGACAGCTTTAAGACTTCAAATGCCAGAGTTCCTGAGCCAACATTTTGGTTGCTAAGCAAGAGTGTTGTTAAGTGAGTTTCACCACATTTTACAAGTTGCCCACGCCCACCCAGTCACATGGCTGGCAAGCCACTCCCACCAGGACACATGGCCAGCAAGCCACTCCCACAAAGCAGGCCACACCTACAGAAGAGGTTCTAAAAATTTTTAAATCCCACCACTGATCCATACATACATTTCTTAAACCATGATTAAGTAAGCCGTGATTTCATGGGCTATGTGAATTCATATTTGATGGTTTGTATTAACTAAAGTTGAATAATAATACTGGAGTAAAATTGTTTCCAGCAAGCTTTGAAAACCCTGATTTGTATGGAAATCCTGAGGTGACTTTGCACTCCAAATATCAGTAATGTTTTGAATTGGTGTCTAAATATAACCTGGCAGGCTTCTATCAAATAAATCTAGCTGAAAATGAAGATGCATTAAAGATCTTTTTTTTTTAAAAGCCCCAATTTATGTTCCAAACATGATGTTTTCCAAATATAACATTCTGTGATTTTTCACCTTTATAATGGAATATAAGAAACAAGGCAGAGAAGACTACTAAATTTGGATTAAAAAAACTAGACTGACCAAGAGAGGACTGAAATGAGAGACCAGAAAAATTAACTCTTTCGTCCAATATAGTGGTAATCTGGAATGTTTTCAACTCAGATCTGGTAGCTCTAAAGGCCTTGTCAAAATTTAATCTTTCAGAGAGAAAAGGAAAAAAAAACAAGTCTGTTTTTCTATGGGAAGTCCTCAACTTTTGACCACAATTGAGTACAAAATTTCTGTTGCAAAGTGAGACGGTTGTTAAGTGAGTTTTGCCCCATTTTACAACCTTTCTCGCCACCGTTGTTGAGTTAATCCCTGCAGTTATTAAGTTACTAAGATAGTTGTTAAGTGAATTTTGCTTCCCTATTGACTTTCCTTGTCAAAAGGTCTCAAATGGTGATCACATGACCATTGCAACTGTCATAAATACATGCCAGTTGCCAAGCATCTGAATTTTGATCATGTGACCATGGGGTTGCTGAAATGGTCATAAATGTGAAAAACAGTCACAAGTCACTTATTTTTCAGTACCTTTGTAACTTTGAAGGGTCAGTAAATTAATGTAAGTTGAGGACTACCTGTAATTGTCTCCTTAAATTAAATTCAGCTGATAATTAACAATGTTAAAAATCATTTCTAAGTTCACTATATTCCTGCTATCTCCATGACTGCATTCAGTGTGATGAGCTTTCCCTGTTGTCATACCCTCTTGTGAGATCTCATGTGAAAATCCCGAAACCTTGTGAGATTTACTTGTTTATTTAACAACATTTTAGCTACTCTCTGTCTAATGGCACTTAAAAAAAATTAAAACATTAAATTTTGAGAGCTGTTTAGGGAGATGGCGATTCTCTTTCAACCTGTAGCTGTCATTTTATGGACTCCTACTGGGTTTTTAATCTATTTAAGAATGCTCAGTAGATTGCACAAAATTGCGATCCATTCAGCTATTTTGCTTACAAGCAGGTACACAATATAGTTTATTATTTAATCAACACAGATGCAGATATTGTAGAAAATTGAAATGAACAATCTACTACAAGATGTATTTGTTATTATGTATTGTTTATTTCCCCCAGGTAGCAATAAGAAAACAAAATTGAACAAAATACAAAATTAAAAAATTGTTAACTAATGAAAGCCTGGCTAAAAAGCAATAACTTCTCTCTCTCTCCCCACCACCCCTCCCGCCTGCAAAAAGGAAGAGTGAAGGCTAAGCATAACCCACCATTCCAATGTCTTACCTTCTAAGCAAAAGTGAGAATACACTTTCATGTAATCAAAATTTCCTACCAGAGAGAAGTTGTAATTTGAAGGTCTGAATGGTCTTGTCATACCTGTCCCAGCTTAGGCATTCAGGAAAGAAAGACCCTCGACTCCATTTGTAGTGAAAGGTGTACTTTTAACAAAGATAAGTGGTTACAGCATAGCAAAGCCGGATCTGCGGCATTTCCACATAAACCTGGTAATTTTACCTTCTCCCAGGCCAGTGGTAGATAGCAATAGCAATAGCAATAGCAGTAGACTTATATACCGCTTCATAGGCCTTTCAGGCCTCTCTAAGCGGTTTACAGAGAGTCAGCATATTGCCCCCAACAATCTGGGTCCTCATTTTACCCACCTCGGAAGGATGGAAGGCTGAGTCAACCCTGAGCCGGTGAGATTTGAACCGCTGAACTGCTGATCTAGCAGTAGCCTGCAGTGCTGCATTTAACCACTGTGCCACCTTGGCTCTTCCAGATTCCGTTGCAACCAATATGGGGCAGCGGGGTCTGGTGTCCCCCACATGCACACACACATGCATCCTTACCTCTGCGACGCCTCTGTGATGCTCCAGCTGCTCGGTGGAGCATCATGCAGGCGCCGTACACGCCATGCGCGTGTGCAGAAGCGACAAAGAGTTCAAATGCAGGTAAGGAGCTTGAGCGGGTGGGCGGGCTCTCTGGAGCATCGTACCAGAACGGTACCCGGTGCTCCCACCAGCCACAGGTATGCCTGTATCGGGGTGTACTGCTTGCAACCCACCACTGTCCCAGGCCCTCCCCCTTGGTCATCTTTGTGGTGTCCAATAAGATTCAAACTAGGTGCTTTGGGAACAGTTCCACATTTTGGTGCCTCTTTGGTTGGTGTTTGCATTCCTTTCCCAGTCTGGTGTCCTCAGCTCTCTCAATCATTGTTTGTTGTTGGCAGCTCTGGTTCCTGTCATCATCCCTGCCTTTATCCTCCCATTCCCACCATCCCAGGGTTTATGGCAGGCTGAAATCAAAGTGAAGGGAAGCTGAAGCAGTTTGATGGCAGATCTGACAGGTCTTCCTTAATCAAAACAAACAAACAACTCAACAACCGTCGATCCAGATAAAAAGAAAATGAAACAGTGGTGAAGATTTTGTTCCCCTTTGCTTCCCAACTTTAGCAACTTTTCATATGCATGGACTTCAACTCCCAGAAATCCACAGCCTGGCTGGGAAAATCTGGGAATTGAATTAGGCGCCCATCTTAAAGTTGCTAAGTTGTTCAGATGGAAAAACCCGTTCTAACTTGTGTTACTTTTGGGGATATATCTGGAGATTTTAAAAATGTACAGTCAATCATAGGAGCCCACATTTTCAAGATTTTAATATCATTGTGCTCAAGTTGTAAAGGGCAACCATATTTTTTTGTCTTCAGTTTAATATTTCCTTTCCACTCCCTGGAATTCTTTTAAAATGATGGCTCTCATCTGACCTATTTTTCTGGCTCTCTCATCTGTTCTTCCCACCTACAGTTTTTCCATCTGCCAGGCATTTTTAAATCAGAAGAGCTTCTTAAACATTTTTAAATGCCAGGTAGTTTTGCCCAAATAGCCTGGATCTACTTTTAAGTGGATTATATTTTATTATTTTAAAGAAAGGACATCATTCACAAAGGGTTTTTTTTATCCTGAAAGTAGAAGTACCCATAATTAAAAAAAAAGGAAATAGCCAAATTGCTGACCTTGGAAGGATGAAAGGCATAGTCAACCTTGAGCCAATCAGCATCGAACTGCTGGCAGTCGGCAGATTTAGCCTGCAATTCTGCATTCTAACCACTGTACCACCATAGCTCTTTTATAAGATGCAACAACCTAGGCATTATGGAAACCATGATATATGACTTAACACATTGTGTAAATCCATTTTATGCAATAAACAAGGACTAACAAACCCAGTCAGTGTGGGATCGGACATGTTCTTTACTGCACCAATGTTTTGGATTAAAAACAATGAGTAGAAATTGTAAGGAAGCAGACTGTGGTTGGTTTATGATAATGTAAGAGAAGGTAATACTTTTTCCAGCGAAGTATAGGCTGGCTGTTGGAAGCTATCTTATCTCTCCTCCTTTGATCAAGAGATTGGATGAAATTACCTCCAAAATGCTGTCGGTTCCAGGACTTAAACTAAAACAACTTCCAAATCCTTAGGTTTATCAAGGAGGAAAGTATATTTGTCAGGAACAGTGTAGGTTTGTTAGAAAGACTTTAATGTCATCTAAATCTGTTGGTTCAATTGCAAGGCTTACTGCCATGCTAGTCCCTGATTTGCAACAATCTGCCAATGGTGGCAAAACCAACCAGATCGCCACATGATGGAATGCAACCCTGATCCATTGTTACTATCATGTTTCCGTTTCCCTGAAAATAAGACCAGGTCTTATATTAGTTTTTGCTCTAAAAGATGCATTGGGGCTTATTTTCTGTTTAGGGCTTCTTTTGGGTGAAATACGGTACTAATTGTGTCCATCTGGCTGATGATCTTAACTGGGACTTATTTTTGGAGTAGGGCTTATATTATGAGCATCCTGAAAAACCATGCTAGGGTTTATTTTCTGGTTGGGTCAGTGGTGGGATTCAGCCAGCTCGCACCTAGCCGGGAGAACCGGTTGGTAACTTTCTAAGCAGTTCAGAGAACCGGTTGTTGGAAGAAATCTCCTTTTGTTTTTTTTCCACTTTACAAGGCTAATCCTGTAAGGAAGGCAGGACAGAAACATTCTGGTGTTGTTTCTAGCCTAATCTTTATTGCCCTGCTTAGAGAAACTCTCCGGTTAACCCTTATTACATTGTAACAGCTAAGATGACACGCCCATTGACGTGAGTGATGTTGAATTGGCCACGCCCACCCAGTCACATGACCACCGAGCCACGCTTTCCCAACTGGTCATTAGGGCAGAGAACCGGTTGTTAAATTATTTGACTCCCACCACTGGGTTGGGTCTTACTTTTGGGGAAACAAGGTACTTACTAACAGGTATCCTCCATCCAGGCAAAAGCAGAGAGTAAGTAGCAACATTTCTGCATCTCATTCATCGCTTAGCCAACCTCATGTATTATTCTGCAGGCAGCACTGCCTGACACTGCAAGTCTACATTGCAAGAATAGACAGAACAAGGTATCTTTTGGTTCTTGTTCATCTGATCATTGTATGGGTTTCATTTTCTGGGGTCAAATTCAGCTGGTCTTTGTAGATATGCAGGTAATCAAACAAAAAAGACACATTTCTTTATTATCTGGGAAAGAAGCTTTGCCAACTCTAGAAGAATTTCATTAAAATGCAGCATATTATTCATGTGCTTCACACACACACACATCCACTCGCGCAGAGGGTTACCATGGCAACCATAAAAATCTAGAGGAAGCAAACTTTTTGGCCATGGGAGGGCAGGTTTTCAAGAAGGCACATGAACCCAATAGCCTGACTGCAAATAGAATAGAATAGAATAAAATAGAATAGAATAACCGAGTTGGAAGGGACCTTGGAGGTCTTCTAGTCCAACCCTCTGCCTAGATAGCAAACCCTATACCATTTCAGACAGATGGTTATCCAACATCTTGAAAACTTCCATTGTTGGAGCATTTACAACTTCTGGAGGCAAGTTGTTCCATTGATTAATTGTTCTGTCAGGAAATTTCTCCTCAGTTCTAAGTTGCTTCTCTCGTTGATTAGTTTCCACCCATTGCTTCTTGTCCTACCCTCAGGTGCTTTGGAGAATAGCTTGACTCCCTCTTCTTTGTGGCAACCCCTGAGATACTGGAAGACTACTCTCACGTCTCCTCTCGTCCTTCTTTTCATTAAACTAGACATACCCAGTTCCTGCAACCGTTCTTCATATGTTTTAGCCTCCAGTCCCCTAATCATTTTTGTTGCTCTTCTCTGCACTCTTTCTAGAGTCTCAACATGTTTTTTACATTAGGGCAACCAAAATTGGATGCAATATTCCAAGCGTGGCCTTACCAAGGCATTATAAAATGGGATTAACATTTCACGTGATCTTGATTCTATGCCTCCATTTATGCAGCCTAGAACTGTGTTGGCTTTTTTGGCAGCTGCTGCACACGGCTGGCTCATATTTAAATGGTTGTCCACAAGGACTCCAAGATCCCTCTCACAGTTACTACTATTGAGCAAGGTACCACATATACTGTACCTGTATAAACTTGAACCATGAATAGTTTGGGTGATGTTTACCTAAAAATGTGGGGATGAGGGGAGGATTCATGTAGCAAAACAATAGCATTGCTCTCTTCTCACGGATAAATGTTTCATATTTTCCAAAGATCACTTGGCTGAAAAGAAGAGGCAATAGAATGACAACTCAATAGCACCATATAGTAAATAATTAATGGATGAGATCTTCCAAAAAATGTATTTGTGGCAAAATACGTTTTATTTTCTGCATATGTTTTGCCTAAGGGAATGCTTGCTGCGTGGTTACAAAATTTGCCAACTCTTGCGTCCAGAAAATGTGTTGGCTGAATATACTTCTATTCTGCTTTATAAAATATTAAAATGATATTTCCTGACAATGAAACTTTTATGATCAGTTAAGTTGTGTGCTTGCATAAATCATCTTAACTGAACACCTATTTAAGAAAAACCCTTGTGAATCATTCTGATGGGCCATTAACATCATGATTTGTGATTTCTACTGTAATCAACCAACTGTTTCCAAACTTACTGGTTACAAACAGCCATAAAGGCAATAATGGTCCTCAATTCTCCACCAACTGATATTCATTTATATTCTCCCTTTGAAGGAGATTAATGCTACAAAAAGATCATTATGAATGCCCTGTTGGGCTAGCTATGATTAAAAACTATTGATAAACTCCTCTACCAACATTTATCTTATATTATAAACGCTATTTAACATCCAGTACACATTGTCATTTTAACCGCTGTTATTTCACATGCTGTTTTTCAGCTAAGGCTTTAGACTTTTTAAACTATGATAAGACTTCAGTATATTGTTTGGAAGAGAAGTAGAGTTAAGAAGAGCTGATGGTAGACATCAAGGCAAAATGGTGCCCTGTTTTATTCCAACACTAGCTGATAACCCGGTGTTGCCCAGGTATTTGTTTATAGGGGGAAAATGTCTGGACCAAATGTAATTTCTAATGTTGGATTTTCCTCCTTACCAGAGGGAGCTCCCTTGGGGAATACTGTGAAGCCGTTACCATGGCAACTCCACTGCACTGTACTGTAGAAGCCATTTATGCCAGTACAGTAAAAGCCATTTTAAGGCACAACAGGCTGTATCTTAACAGAACACACACACTGAGGGGTGTTAGGGGTGTCTTACCCCAACAATATTTTTTTCCAGAGAGTAAGTCATCTGTGTACCAAGTTTGGTTGAAATTGCTTGAGGCGTTCCAGTGTTACGCTAGAACACACACCCACACTCACACACGGAGCTTTAGTGGTGTCTTACCCCCCAAAGTATTTGTTTCCAAAGAGTAACTCATCTGTGTACCAAATTTGGTTGAAATTGCTTGAGGCATTCCGCAGCCATTTATATATATTGTTATATTTGGGTATAGATAGGTAATCCTTGATTTATGATTGGTCACTTTGAAATTCTGATATCCACACCTCCACTGTGGTCATGTGACATTTTGGGTGCTTAGCAACCGCCCCCATTTATGGCCCTTTCAACATCCTATAATTACGATTTACTGGGAAATAACTAAATGAGTGATAGATAGGTTCACTTAGTAGCCTCTTTGCTTGTTTAGTGATTGCCACAAAAGAGGACATAAAATCAGGTGTGGATTTTAACTGAAATTGTGGGCTTGATTACGGCCATACCTAGAGGGCTACCTATAGTTCCTTGTGTTTCTATTCACAGCAGCCAACCCAGGGGTGGGATTCTACGAGTTCGGATTGGTTTGGGCGAACCGGTAGTAGCTCTGACGATCAGCTGGGAGCCAACCGATTCGCTCGGACAAGCAAGTGGGCCTGCCCACCCGCCCCTGCGCTGTACTGGCATAGGAGCCGTGGTGGCGCAGTGGTTAGAGTGCAGCACTGCAGGCTACTTCAGCTGACTGCAGTTCTGCAGTTCAGCTGTTCAAATCTCACCGGCTCAAGGTTGACTCAGCCTTCCATCCTTCCGAGGTGGGTAAAATGAGGACCCAGATTGTTGGGGGCAATATGCTGACTCTGTAAACCGCTTAGAGAGGGCTGAAAGCCCT
This sequence comes from Thamnophis sirtalis, assembly GCF_051295495.1. Lineage (NCBI taxonomy): Eukaryota > Metazoa > Chordata > Lepidosauria > Squamata > Natricidae > Thamnophis > Thamnophis sirtalis. The sequence goes on from NW_028261390.1 coordinate 13,133,995, forward strand.
ATGAAGCGGTATACAAGTCTAACTGCTATTGCTATTGCTATATCCTCTCAGCTGAGTCGCACGGCAGAGCAGATTGCCACACCTCAACTGTTTCCCCCCCCCCCAGTAGTAATGCGGAAGATAGGTTTTCTCAAAACTGTGCATGTGTGTGCAGTGCGATCACCGAATTAGTTGTTAAACTGGTAGGATCCCACCATTAAGCCAAACTATACAGCTATTAATGTGTGTGTGAAGCTACCTTACTTTGGGATGAGAAGGACGAATTATTCAGAGCCAATTTAGCAGCTCCTCTTTTGAACAGTCAATGAGTTTTATTTATTCCAGTTGGCCATCTTTATTTACAGATACAGGTTAGTAAAACCTATCACAAAACAGTAATATTCCACAGTTAATATTTATAGGTGCATAGTTCATGCTAAGTTACTTTATATATATGTATATATGTATAGAAATATATTAACAACTTTCACAATGAGGCCATTCTCAGATAGCCGAGAAGGACCATAGAAAACAGTTTAAAAACTTCCATACCATAAACAATACTAAATTACCAATGATCTATCAACAAAACATTTACAGCTTTCTAGACACTTAGGTGTTGTTTAAATTGTTTTCGGTGTTTAGAACTTGAAGCCACAATATCCAGACAACAACAATGGCTCTTGGTCCCAGGCCCCATTTCAGGCGGAGATTGGTCACGGACGTGGAAACTGAACACAATGATAGATGCTCCATTCACTGCAGATGGAAAACTTCAAGACACTATAAAAACTATAAAAAGTAGTTTACACATTGGAACTCAGCACTTGTACAGGACAAGATGTTTTCGTGGACAGGTAGCAAGAGATAGAAAGAAAGAAAGGAGATTCAAGCTTCTGGTTCATAATCCTGGTATTCTTCCTGTTGGAACAAAAAGGAGAAGGAGAAATTCAAATCTCAATTCAGAGTAAAATGTTGTTGTCACTAAATGGTAGATTGTCAGATCTGAGATAGAAGATCGCAAGAACAAGAGATCTGTCAATACTTCTCTGTAGATCTCAGACCAGTGAAATAAAAGGTAATGTGGGTTTGTGTTGGAAGAAATTCTCATCTGGGTTCAGTTTCAAGTGGGGAGAAAGACACTGGAAACATGGAGGCTGCTTTGAAATATGGTTTTAATGGTGGAGAGGCTCATATGATTTGAGGTCCTGGGGAAAAAAAGGCACTTGGAGTGGGGAGAGACAGAGATTTATACCCTCTGTTGGAATTTGAAATTGAGCTTGTATTCTGATTGGTTGTCAGACTCCGAGAGGTTACTTTGTAGGTTGGGTTTTGAGTCCCAAGTTTGGTTGACTCTTGCTGGGCGATGATGTAATGAAAGGGCTTTGGGATTCCTATTGTGGCTCTGCCTGAAGGAGGTAGATCTTTGTTATGTAGAATAGACTGACCCAGTCCTTAATATTTCCTAAAATATTTCAGTTTTCTAGGAGAGGGGTGGATGCTGCTCCAGAAAGAAGTAGCATGGACAGTCATTATATGCTCACCACTAATTTGCAAGATTGCCTGTTGACTTCTGGGTATGATTCAAGATGTTGGTCACTGCCTATAAAACGCTACATGGCATGGAGCCTGGTTACTTTGCAGATTGCCTACATCTCCTAGTATTTGTCTGGTTGGTTTGATTGAACATGGCTAGTGTTCTCAGGTTCAGAGGTAGGTTCCTACCGGTTCAGCCCGGTTTAGCCGAGTAGGTAGTAGCTCGGCCGCCCATGCATCAGAACCAGTTTTATTGGCGGCGCCATGCGCATGTGCAGAAGCAATGTTTTACTACTGCACATGCATGTGCAGTTGAAGCACGTCCCTGAGCGAACCAGCAATAAAAGAATCCGGAACCCACCCCTAACCCTAACCCTGCTCAGGTACCTTTAATTCAATGTTGGGATACGATCGATACGTCCTGGTACGGGTGTACTGGTGCCTGCTGGAAGCACCAGATACCGTTCTGGTACAGTGCTCCAGAGGGCCCATCCGCCCACTCTCCTTATCGCTATTTGAGCCAATCGGAGCTTTCGCGCATGCGTGCTGCGTGCATTCACGTGGTGGACGCCGGGCGCCATTGCAGAGTACCGTTTGCAACGGGAGCCGAAACCCACCACTGCTTTAATTAAACAATGCCGTATCTTGGGACCTCGGAAATGTGGCTTCATTCCTGTAACGTCTGCCTTCAGGAATACCCCTCCCCCAATCCATATGCCTCTCTCAGTTATACAGAGGAGGAAAAAGATAAATGCCTTTATGCATGATAAATATGAACTGAATGGTGCTGGTCCTTTGGAAAAAAAATGTCGTAATGCTCTCATTCACAATCTTAAAATCTCTCATTTTGTATTTGGGGGCAGGCTATCTTTGCAAAATATTGCTTTAAGAAGAAAGAAGAGGTGAAAATGTTTCGTCAAAAATCTATCGTTTGAAACAGCTTTGGGATGTGGCATAATTAGGGTTGTAGGGTTGCATCTATATTTCCACATTTCATGTTTTAGAAATTGTGTTGTGGGGTTGGTTTTTTTTTTTTGAGAATGCGATCAAAGGGATGCTCTTGGTGGGCATTTTGTAGCATAAAGCTGAGACAAGATTCTCAAAGTGTTATTGGATTTCAATTTCCTGTAATGAAGTGATTGTAATTTCAACAACTTCTAAAGTATTTTGCCTACCATAGTTGTGTTTTTCATACAACTGCATAATTTTTGTTGTCGCCCAAGTGATTGTAGTAAAGATGTCTACAAAATCTTTAGCTTATTTCCCCCCACCCCCTTTTTTTCCAGAAATCCTACTTGCATTCCTAAAATAGAACCTTGGAATAATAATACACAGAACATTTTTAAAAATTCCATTCATTTCTTGTTTCTATTTCTCTACCCATGTTTTGATGCAAATAGAACTCTGGACAGCAAGAAATAGATTATTTTTGACCATAATTATCATTATGGCAATTTAGAAGCTACCAAAGATTAGAAATTTCACTACTTTTATCAAAGCTTCACTTGCTTTCCTCAAAGTTCTGGAGATCTTTCTCCTGAACATCCATTTCAAAATTTATTGAGGATGAATTCAGACCTTAGCAGCTTGTTCCCTATAAGTAAATCCCAGATAGATTTATTCCTAAGGTACAGGTAGTCCTCAATTTACAACAGTTCATTTAGTGACTGTTTGAAGTTACAACGGTGCTGAAAAATGTGATTTTTGACCATTTTTCGTATTTACAACCGTTGCAGCATCCCCAGATTCACTTAACAATCGTGTTACTCATTTAACAAAGGCAGTGATTCATTTAACAACCGCAGCAAGAAAGGTGGCAAAATAGAAGTAGAGCAACAAAAATTTTGGGCTCAATTTTCGAGGACTACCTGTATTTCAAATAGAAATAGACAGTGCCATATCTTCTAGTTAGGTGAATTACTGGGAAACTGGGTGGGAACATGTCAGAAACAGGTTTACCTCAGGTGGCATTTCATAGGCCTCATTTTCTGGATCTGCTGGATCCGTGTTACCTTCCTGTGTAAGACCTTCTTCATTCTGTGATTAAAATAAAACATACATATGTAAGAATACATATTTCTCCCCACTGCCCCCTTTTTCAGTACAGTGTTTTGCCATTTAGCATGACAAATGGATCACTGAACGTAAGTGTTATGTATTTGCCACATAGAACAGGAAACATAAAACATTCCCAAATATGAGTAACAAACGGACAAAAAAAAGAGAATCAACCTTGAGTAGAAGACTCATAAATATATACTGAAATTTTAAGAAGGGATTAAAGTCTGGATTGCATCATAGCCTTTCTGAGGAGCCATTAAAAATGACAAATTGCCAAGAAATCTTGATGGTTTGATGTTGCACAAAGTCTAACAAGGCACTTCTATTATGAAAGTTAAAACCATTGTCTTAATGCAGTGTTTCTCAACCTTGGCAACTTGAAGATGTCCGGACTTCAACTCCCAGAATTCCCCAGCCAGCATTCGCTGGCTGGGGAATTCTGGGAGTTGAAGTCCGGACATCTTCAAGTTGCCAAGGTTGAGAAACACTGTCTTAATGGGACCCAGACTCTGGCTGTTTTTCACTGAAACCCAATTTATGATGTTCATTTTTTATTTCAGTTACTGATATTGAATTTTCTGTTGTCTTAAGTCATAAATCTGGAACCTCCTGATAGCAGTATGGATCTTTGGTAATATATAACAGTTCTCAGAATCAATTCCCTTACACCCGGAGTCTGGCTGAACAACAAATTACAATTGAAGTCTTATCTTACTCACTTCCCAAATGAAATTGGTTAATGACACTCCTTGTTCTGACAAACACATTTTTGCAGAATGTTTGTGTGTTTTACATCCTACAAGTATCACATACTTTGTAAGAAACTCTTGATTTACAAATGTAGTATGCTGGTGACACACTCTGCTTTTTATACATTGATCAATACGGAATAATTTATATATTCTTCACTGTGAATTACAAGACCTTTCCCCCCCCCACATCACAACATTAGGATTCGCTTATTAGAAATTTAAATAGACTTCAAAGGAATGGGAATCCATAGATCATTAAAAAAAAGCAATTAGTGAAGTGAGGACAACTTTTGCAGGGTAAACAGAGACATTGAAAAAATGTTGAAAAGCAACAATGATAGATTTAAAAATCTTCTTTAGCTGAAGACTCTAATGAGCTATTAGGTGCAGTATTAACAAATAACGCATATTTCTTTGCAGAGAAGGTTGAATAATCTTTCCTAAACCATCTTCTAATAATATATGATGCGATATAAGAAGAAATAGATTGAAAATTGGTAGTATATTTGTAGCTCAGATTTGAACTGTGGGGTCCTTGGGGTTCTCTTCAGTTTGGTGATTTTCTTGCAGATGTTTTATTACTAAGTACTGATGATATTATCTACTTTGGTAATGAAATGTCTGCAAGAAAAACACTAAACTGAATGAGTATCAAGGACTCCACAGATTGAAAAAAATTTAAGGAACTTTTGAAAGATATGACACACACACACACAAACCTGATGTAGATATTGGGGACAAAGAACCATACAATTTATAATTTATTTTAGATGAATATAATTAAAGACATGAACCAAAGGAGAAACATCATTAAAGGACAACATGGGGTTTCACCTACAGAGCATTTAGTCACCCAATTAGTCAAATCAATGTGATTTGGAAATATTATGTATGTTCAATGTTGAGCAGTCCTAATTAAATTTCCTTCAGGAAGAAAACAGAAAATGGCTTTAAATCAGAAGTCTGGAAGGACCATTTCTGATTTTCATACATTAGCATAAACATTGCTCAGCTACTATAAAATACAACAGCAGAGTTGGAAGGAACCTTGGAGGTCTTCTAGTCCAGCCTCCTGCCTAGACAGGAAACCCTATACCATTTCAGACATATGGCTATCCAACATCTTCTTAAAGACTTCCAGTGTTGGGACATTCACAACTTCTGCAAATGCAATGGTTATATATATAGTACGTGCTATACACAGAGAGAAAATTTAAGGAATGTTGTTACCATAGTAACAAATACTACTTTTTAAGGATTAGCTGTTTTTAAGATTTATCAAGGAATTTTCTCTCCCAACAAACTGATCATTTGGCTTGGACCCATTGGATATCAATATTGCTATTAGTAATGAAGGGGACGTGGTGGCTCAGGGGCTAAGGCACTGAGCTTGTCAATCAGAAAGGTTGGCCGTTCGGCGGTTCGAATCCCTAGTGCTGTGTAACGGAGTGAGATCCTTTTACTTGTCCCAGCTTCTCCCAACCTAGCAGTTTGAAAGCATGTAAAAATGCAAGTAGAAAAATAAAGGACCATCTTTGGTAGGAAGGTAACACGTTCCGTGCGCCTTAGGCATTTACTCATGCTGGCCACATGACCACGGAGATGTCTTCGGACAGTGCTAGCCCTTCAACTTTGAAATGGAGATGAGCACCGCCCCCTGGAGTTGGGAACGACTAGCACAGATGTACGAGGGGAACCTTTACCTTTACCTTATTAATCATGAACATAACATGATTGTCCTCCTGTATTATTACAGAACAGACTCTGGTTTTGATTTGTTAGCAATGGAGTAGATCAAGCAAAGCATGCCTACGAAATGTCTTTTGAACTTCCACCATAAAGCATGTGTACTATCTATTGCGGTCAGTTGGAATGGGACCCTTTGCTTCTTGACCTCTCAGCGGCCTTCGATACCATCGACCATGGTATCCTTCTGCGACAGTTGCGGGAAGTGGGAATGAGAGGCACTGTTCTTCGGTGGTTCTCCTCCTACCTCTCGGACAGGTCGCAGTCGGTGTTGGTCGGAGGGCAGAGATCGACCCCCAGCCCCAGGGGTGCCGCAGGGTTCGGTCCTGTCCCCCCTCCTATTTAACATCTACATGAAGCCGCTGGGTGTATCTTGTGATCTTAGAATGTTGATTTGCTTAAATCAGGATTCAAAGTACTTGAAGAAACATAGCAAGCAAAGGCAGACATAACATGCGTTCAGTTTGGAGGAAGGGCACTCAAATATCTGAGCATTCACATGCCTACAGTAAAAGCCTCCTAAAAGTCTCAAATTGTGCAACTCTTGTTCCAAACTCTGTGAAAAGCATGCTTCTGTTTCTGGTTTCCCTGTCCTATCCAACTTGCTTTCGGATTTCATTTAGTGATGATTTTGCTCTAGTTTCATGCTTGCGATGTTAAAGAGTGGGTGTTTTCAATTAGACATTCCTTTTTCACACTGCAGACTTCCGAGTTCACCCAGTTTCCTGATCTGTAAAATCCCAATGGGAGGTCTTCCTCCACACTTTTTGAGATTTCAATTGAAACATAGACATTAGGTGGGGGTTGCAGATTAGAATAGAATAGAATAGAATTTTATTATTTGTATGCCGCCCTTCTCCGGGAGGACTCAGGGCGGCGAACAATTCAAGAGGGGAGAAAGGGGACAAAATACAGATAGTAAAAATAAGCAACAGTCGCACAACCATACATGTCGAGAGGGGAGGGAACTCATCACCCCCAGGCCTGCTGGCAAAGCCAGGTTTTGACGGCTTTTCGAAAGGCCTGGATTGTTACAGGGTTGGTGGCATAGCAAAACACCGTCTAGTCACACAGAAATTCCCTTTGATTTCACTGTGTGCCTGGTCAATGCATTTGGCATCCTACCAATTAAAGTCCCAAAGGTGCTTCTTCATGAGGCCACTGGACTTTCTGGTTTTTCTTATGAAGAACGTTTTGCTTCTCATCCAAGAAGCTTCCTCAGCTCTGACTGGGTGGTGGGGAATGGAAGGGTTTATACTCCTTGCAGACAGCTGGTCATTTGCATTCTTTTAGCAAGTATTTGAGGCCACTTGGAGGCTTATCTGTGCCCTCAGGGTCACCTGAGTAGTGCAAATGGGTGTGGAACCTTCTTCTTGAAAGGATTGTGTTTAGATTGGAGATAGATGATGAAGTATCCCTTCCCCTCTGTTGAGTTCAATTGAGTTCATTGAGTTCAATGTTGACATAGACGGCCTCTTTGACCTCTCTTTCAAACCAGCAGTCCTCTCTGCCCAAAATGAGAGCCGAGGTGGCGCAGTGGTTAGAGTGCAGCACTGCAGGCTACTTTAGCTGACTGCTAGTTCGGCAGTTCGGTGGTTCAAATCTCACCGGCTCAGGGTTGACTCAGCCTTCCATCCTTCCAAGGTGGGTAAAATGAGGACCTGGATTGTTGGGGGCAATATGCTGACTCTGTAAACCGCTTAGAGAGGGCTGAAAGCCCTATGAAGCGGTATATAAGTCTAACTGCTATTGCTATTGCTATGTGGACTTTGTTGTCTTCAAAAGAGTGCCCTTTGTTTTTTAAATCAGGGGGACTGCTGAATCTAGTCCTGATGGGTTTGTTCTCCTATGTTGTGTCATGCGTTTATGAAGTGGTTGTTTTGTTTCCCCAATCTACAGATCTGCACACGGCCCACTGCATTGTACTGCATATATCATGTTGCTCAGTTTGTGTCTGGGTGTTTTATCCTTGGGGGTGTACAAGCTTCTGCCTTAGTGTATTTTTTGGTTTTAAGTGTGCATCTATGTTTCACATATGTTCCATTCCCCACCATCCAGTCAGAGCTGAAGAAGCTTCTTGGATGAGAACCGAAACATCTTCAAAGAAAAACCAGAAAGTCCAGTTGCTTCTTGAAAAAGCACCTTTGGGACAACCATGACCTGGATGACTGAGAATCTCCATAGACATCTACCAATGAAAGGTTCAATTAGATATTCTCAATCCCATACAAAATAACCATCCATTTCCATTAAATCTGAAATCACTGAAATAACTGCACAAAACGGATTAAAACTAGCACTTAGCAACACATTTTCTCCCCAATATGCAGTCTTTTTCCCCCTAACATATAAAAGGGTGCAGAACACAAAATATTCCATGATGGAATCTCCAATTAAGCTTGATGGCTTCAGAAGCCTTCATCCTCAAGCGGCTGCACATGTTAATTAGCCCTAAGTCATAAACATATACAAATATTTTTCGTTCTTTCCACCAAACAAGCAGGAATTGCATCATGCCTAGCTACTCTTTTATGTGTATTTCCATTCGCACCACGTTCTTGATAACAGCGTGAAGGCAGCAACAAAAAACATCAATAAAAACTATTGCAACCAACAGTGGAAAAACAACAACAATGAAATGAGAACTCCTACTTGCTTCAGTGGCTATCATCAAGTCATAAATGTTGCACACATTAGCTTGGTCCTAGCTAGAAGCAGAAATGTCAAAAGAGTTGTTGTCTGATTGGTTTTGGGAGATGGATATCCAACTTTTAGGACATTTATGACTTTCAGAGGAACATGCTGTCTTAAACTGATCCAACAATGAATAGTGTGCAAATACTTTGCGCCTTTCAAGACTGGTGTGATATGATTCTTGATAGACCTCAAGTACATGCTGTCCTCAACTAACAGAAGAAGAGTCATTTAGTTACTCTTCGAAGTTACGGCACTCAAAAAGAGAGACTCATGACCCCTTTTCACACAACCATTGCAGCATCTCTGTGATCATGTGATCAAAATCCATAAAATTCAGATTGGCAACTGACTCCTATTTATGATGGTGTCAGGCCTGTAGTTATGTTCCTTTTAGAATCTTTGGCCTGCCCACCCTTTCTATTATTTCACTATGCTGTTTCATTAGTGTAGCAGTTGGGAGGGGGGAATAGAAATGAATAGAATTGTGGAATGTGTTGTTGTCATTCTTTTCTAGAAGCCCAAGGTCATCTTTTGTCTCCGCACCTCTACACCTGACCGGAACCAGCTGGGTGGAGATGCAAGCGTGACCGAAGAAGATTGGACCATGTGATGGATTTATGGGTGTGGGGATAAGATCATGAACTTTCAACTGGGTGGAATCCCAGGAAGTGTTCAGAATTGGGATTTCCACAGATTGTTGCCAACATGTCTGTTTTATGAAATTGGAACTTCTGCCTTGGGTTCTGATTTAATTCTGCATGATATTTGGAACACTGACAGATGGTTGCAGTGTCCCCAGATCATATGATCACCTTTTCTGACTTTTTGACCAGCAAAAGCAATGGGAAAGCTAAATTCACTTAAAACAACTGTGCTACTAATTTAACAACAGAAGTGGCAAGAAAGGTTGTCAAATGGGGCAAAACTCACGTAACAAATGCCTCGCTTAGCAACAGAAATCTTAGACTCAGTTGTGGTTGTACGTCAAGGACTACCTGTAGCTAGTCTATTCTAGTGGTTTCCAAATCACTCCGTAGTGTTGTTTCAGACAGAATAACATCGCATTTTCTGGCGATCCCTGCAGCCTTGAACAGGTCTGAAATGGAGCGTTCGGAGGCTGAAAACATGAGGCACAGAGGCTAAAAATTCAAGGCACGGAAGTGGCGGTGGTCTGTGGCAATCCTTGCAGCCTGGAACAGGTCTAAATCGTGATGTGTGGATGCCGAAAATGGTTGAAGGGTGGGGGACAGCGGGTGGGCGGGGCTACATTCGGTGTATTAAGATGCACCCAAATTTTCACCCTCTTTTAGGTGGGTGGAAAATTGCATCTCATACTCTGAAAAATACGGCACGTCCTCACAATAGCGCCATCTTGCTTAAGAAATCTACGGCAGCAAAAAGCTAATGCCAAATTGGTTTAAATACGAGATTACACAGAAAGAGAAGGTGCCATTTCTTCAGTCGTGAGAACTTTGTAGAAAGCTCTTTTCCTTGCAGAGTTCATCATAATAATGTCCTATCTCCGTTCGTGGCTTCCTGGTATGCACTGAAATATTTAACACCTTGATGCAGCTATAAGTTCAGGCCTTACTTAATGAGGCCATTTCATTACATCTTCCAAGAGGGACAAATGAGATGCTCAGTTGTGCTTTGAGTGTCACACATCAGATTCTAACTGCCTCAGATTCTAATTTAACTTCCAGTCTAGTTTTAAGAGAGAGAATCGGGTCTGTAAAGCTCATGTCCCAGAATCTGCAAAAACCACAATGTCTAAAAATGTCCAACACCATTATCATATGCTTTCTCTAATGATATAAATAGGTGAAAATGCCAGTGAAGGGGAAAAAAAACCCATTGAGATTGCGTTGCTTGTCACTAGAATAAAACGAAGGAATTTGAAATGGACAGTGCTTATTTTAAACTGAAATAGTATGAAGCTTTTCTCGTTATATTTGGCAAAAAAGCTTGACCATTGTGCAAAAGGCCATATTTTTGTGATTCCTTGCTTCCTCCTCTTTTTCAGTTCAATCTTTGCTTCCAATGAACCCCAGTTCCTTGTTTTTATATGAATAAAAATCTGACCTTAGTCTGAAACTAGAACTTCTTACTGTGGTGGGATTACATCCCTTAGCATTCCAGCTACCAAGGACCACATTGACTTGGAAATCTGCAGTTTTTATCCCAAAGTAACCACAGAGAATGAGATTGGAGAAAAACATCTCAGGCTAAACTACAAAGTTTCTGCTGAAGAAAAAAAAACAAACAAACAGCCAGCCAATTTAGGCAGTTATAAATTTCCCAGCTGGTGCTAAATATCTGCATTCAGTCAAAAGACATCAAAGTTGAGCACCTTAATCCTGACAGAGCATGCCTGTCAAACTGGCGGCCCGCAGGCTGGATGTATCACACACAGGCCCTGACCACTCTGGTTCTGCGAAGGCAAAAAACGTCACGATACGTCACTTGATGCAATTGAGTTTGACACGTGAGGAAGCAATGCGGAATTGGTTTGCCTGGGTTCAGGATTGAGTTTTATGCCAAGCCATGGTTCATAGACATTAAGCCTGGGTATGGTTATCCGTGATATCAAAAAAGTAATAATTGAGACTGCTTTTCTACTGTAGGAAGTTAGCACCCACCTCTCTCCTAGAATATGAAATATTTTAGGAAGTATTAAAAAAGGGCAGAATATTTCCCCCTAAAAGGGAGGCAGAAACTCATCCCCCCCACCTTTGTCAATGGGACATTAAGGTCTGAGCCAGAGAAACATGTTTTAGGCAGGAAACAGACTCACTCTTAATAGCTCCCCGCCCCACCTTTGTCAATGGGCCATTAAGGTCTGAGCCAGTGTATTCTACATCACAAAGATCTACAGACAGAACCATAATAGGAATCCCAAAGCCCTTTTATTACATCATCCCCACCGAGCAAGGCTCAACCAAACTTGGACTCAGAGCACAGCCTACAGAGTTGTCCCTGCATGGCCTCATGGGAGTCTGACAGCCAATCAGAGTGCATTTCTTTCCCAGGAGCAGAAGGCCCCAGGGCGGGGCCCAACAGAGGGCATAAAACCAGGGACTCTCAGCAAGCCAGACCCCCTTTTTTTTCTTCTTCAACATCTTTGAGGAATGTGATGCCCTTTTCTGTTCAGGAACACAGGCCATGTGATCCTGTCCACCATTAAACCATCTTTCCAAACAGCCTCCATGTTTCCAGTATCTTTTCCCCCACTTGGAACTGAACCCAGATGGACGTTTCTTCCTACAATTCATCATGTCGAATAGTAAATTTACAATTTACAAAATACATACAACACACAAAATCAACCGCTCACAGACCAGATTATATTTTAGGGCAAAATATAATTAGCCTCTGGAATAACCCTGATAGAAAATGAATTCAAAACATAAATATAAACTTCTGGCCCCTTCTCAGCAGTGCGCTGGAGGCAGGGAGGAGAGAGGGAAACCCACCATACTTGGTGTGAACTAACTTTCACACATGACTGAATTATTACCATAACCTAGAATATACCAGCAGTTTTTCTCTCTGTCATCTCAGACCAAGATCGCTGAAGGGGTGGGGGGGCGGGGAGCAGGACAAAACATTAATAGGATTGTATTTCCAAATGGCTAAAATTGCCTGATGTTCTCCGTCTGCCTGAATGTTATTTGCTATTATTTGTAATTGTGCTTCTCTGTGATTAATGGGAGGCAGTCTTTTGCAGAGAAAGAGGCTGCAACCTGAGCTAAATTGGGCCACCCAACGGAGTGTTGTGTGCTTGATTATACATTTATTAATGTCACCAGCAACACCCGTGTTTCATGCTGCCAGGCATGATTAACAGTCTAACACATGAGGCATTCATTACCAATTTTTAAGGATTAAAAATTGCAAGGGTATTTACATCTAAATAGTATTTTCTTTTTTCAAAAATTGCATAATGGTCTCCCAGTTTTGTATCTGGTTTTCTTTCTGAGTGATGCAAATGGCTGAAAGTATCATATAGAGCAAGGGTGGGGAATTATGGCCCTTTTATGGACTTCATCTCCCAGAATTCCTGAACCAGTGTTGCTGTCCCAGGAATTCTAGGAGTTGAAGTCCAGAAGTCATGAAATGGCCATAGTTGTCCCCCCCCCCCTCCATATGATACCCATTTCTGATAGAATAACAGAATGGTAGATTGGAACAATGGCAGAGTTGTTTAAGATAAGAGTAAAACAATTTTTGAATGCCAGAATTTCTCTAATGGAGACAGCAAAGTTAGCAATAGCAATGGCAGTTAAACTTGTATACCACTTCATAGGGCTTTCAGCCCTCTCTAAGCGGTTTACAGAGTCAGCATATTGCCCCCAACAACAATCTGGGTCCTCATTTTACCCACCTCGGAAGGATGGAAGGCTGAGTCAACGCTGAGCCGGTGAGATTTGAACAGCCGAACTGCAGAACTGCAGTCAGCTGAAGTAGCCTGGCCCCGTACCGGTTGCAACGGGATCCGGAACCCACCACTGTAATATATGTTCAGTGATAGCCTTCTCCTCCAGAAAACAAGTCTCCTTCTCTGAAATTTAATAACAATTGCCGGCTTTCTAAAGAATTCCTTGCAAGACAATGAGCAGAGCAAAAGCAAGGTTCATTGTAGCATGACAGTTAAGGCAGGGGATTTTGACTAAGAGACCAGTTGACAACTTCATCTGATCTTGCAGCTGAGCTTGTGATGACTTCCCCAGACCTTCCCCAGATACCTCTCTTGATGTCAGCTTGGGGGAGGAGGAACCAGTTCCTGGCAGTCAAGAGCTGAGTTGATTGACAGCTATGAGCAGCCAGGTGTGAGGGAGTTAGCTGAAGCATAGCTGCAGCAGAACATTCCTGAGGCTCCAGGTGGGGAAAGCATGCAGCTGGAGCAAGTCAGTGATGAGGAAGAGGAACTGCCTTCTGCAGTGATCCAAGAACATGTAGGGCAGAGAAAAGGCAGGAGCAGAGAAGGTCAGCCTGATTACTCATGAGGAGGCAGCTTTGTCCCTTTTGATGAGTTGCACGAGAAACTGGCTATGTAGCATTGCAGACAGATAAAGGTGATACTAATTGGCAGGCTTAAATCCAGGAAGCCTCTCTGGCACTCACTCAACAGCTATCTAACAACTTTGACATCAACACACCAGGTCTGGGTTTCAGCTGGCGTTATTGCCGGTTTGCTTGTGCCTGCGGCTTGCGCACGCACACGCTGGATGTGTGCTGCACGCGCATGCACAATTCAATGAAAATTGTTCTGTGCATGTGCAGAACTCCCAAAAAGATGGCGGTGGTGATGACTGGGAAACCAGTTCGGGGGCATGGCCAGCCTGGGTTGCTGTTGGTTCTATGACCCTGGCTGGCATACCACTACCGGTTCGGCTGAACTGGCCCAAACCAGAAGGATCCCACCTCTGCAACACACAGTGGAAAACCAAATAGGCTGCTGAACACCAACATATAGGCAGTTATGTAGAAGACCTATCCAACAAGTGCCAGGTGTTGACCTTCCTCGCCAACTTTGGTCAACTCTGAACAGGATGCGTACCCAACCTGGTGTCTGCCAGGACTCAGTGTTTAAGTGGGGTCTTGTCTCTACCCCTCAGTGTGACTGTGGTGCTCCTCAACAAAATATCCACCACACTGTGTCCGAATGTCTACCAAGAGCTTACACCAGGTCAATATCTGATTGTTTTCAATACAGACCACCCTGTCCTTGAATGAATATAGAGCCGAGGTGGCGCAGTGGTTAGGGTGCAGCACTGCAGGCTACTTCAGCTGACTGCAGTTCTGCAGTTCGGCTGTTCAAATCTCACTGGCTCAAGGTTGACTCAGCCTTCCATCCTTCCGAGGTGGGTAAAATGAGGACCCAGATTGTTGTTGGGGGCAATATGCTGACTCTGTAAACCGCTTAGAGAGGGCTGAAAGCCCTATGAAGCGGTATATAAGTCTAACTGCTATTGCTATTGCTATAATGGCTGGATGGACTGGATATTAACATTTGAAGTACTATAAGTCCATGTATTTGCAATACAGTGAATAAATAAGAGGCAATGCTGGGAACAACGTGTGTTTTCTAGCTGTGTGTTTTCTGGGCATTGTGATTCCTACCTTGCTTTGGATTGACACTGTGCCTTGACTTGGATCATGCATTGGAAACGCTTGACTTTTCTTGACTCAGGAACTCTCTTATGTTTTGGATTTAAGTTTGCCTGGTGGATATACTTTGATTGAGAAACTTTCAAGTGCCTTGTGGACTCATTGGCGATTGCTCTGCGGACTACCATTGGACTGCTTTTGGCTGGACTTAATTGGGACAGTTTTGGGTTTTTGGTGAAGGGAATTGATGGCGAATATTAATAAGCCCACTAAATCAGAATTATGTATGAGAATGGGACAGCACACTGGATGATTTTGGGAAAGTCATAGTCCAAGCGATTTCACAAAGTTGTTGCTGAAGGATAAAAACTAGTGAAGGTGAAAACTGACTTGAGTCCAGGTAAAAGTTGTGACACTCAACTCTGGATGATGTCATTAATACATCCATATTTTTGGCAACAATTAAGGAATTGGTTTGCCACTGGATATTTTTTCAAGTTTGCATCCAGTCTACAGCCTTGAGATTTCTTAATAGCCTCCAGTCTAAGTACTAATCAAATCTAACCCTGTTTATATTTCCAATGTTAATCTTCCAAAGTCATCTAGATGATATAGATGTGACAGAAAGCACAGCAAAGTGGAACAAGGCTTTCTGTTCCATCCCCTGATAAATTAGAACATCTATGTCAATTAGAAAACAGCCAGACTACCTCAGATTTGTTTAAAAACCTGCACTACTTCTAAGGAAAAAAATCTTGCTGTTTCTGAAGTAGTTTCCCTGCGGTTATTGATATTATTAGCCTCTTTTCTCAATTGCTTGCATAAGTATTCTACATACATCACCCTCTACCTAGTGAGAACTTGTTCAAAATTTATATCGGTTGGAAGAATATTCAACACACAGTTGGAGAAAGGTACCTGTGCCGATTATTAGAATTCAGAGGGTTTTCAGGTTGTCTCTAAAATTGGTATAATAGAGCAGACACTCAATAAAGTGAGTAAACAAGTGAACAATCTCTGCATTTATTAATTTTTGAAACGGCACAGTTGTGGCTATGCTGTTTAAAGATGGGCACATTGGTCTGCATTTCTTATGCTTTGAGTTAGCTTAATTCTCCTGTTCTTATGAGCAATGTAGGAATTTTTTAAATTTTTTGGAAAAAGATGATCAAAACCAAACCAAACCAAACCAAACCTTCTCTTCTGGGACATAAATGAAACAGGGCTGAAGCTCTGATTGAATCGTGCAGAACCTATCAGATCAGGAAATATCTTTGCTGAACATTTTATTCCTGGCTTCTCAATTGCAAACATTTCATTTCCAGTTCCTCCCTGACAGCAGGATCTGTTCACAACACCTCTAGCAGGTACAATTTTCCGACAAGAAGCCACAACCAACATAAAAATACAATGATTAGCAATGACTCCCAGGTAATTTAGGAGATGGCTTCTATAGCTTTAAATAACCAAACATCATTCCCCAAGTCCCTATTAATAATGTAATAGCATTACTGAACCAAAAGGACTATTTCATGTTTCATCAATCAAAACTACAGACATGAAGGAAGAGTAAATCAAGCTTCCCAGATCACAAGTATGATGGGGGCAACCTAACCATAGCTTTCTCTCCACCAAGTAGCATCTGCGACTAAGTTAATGAATACTGACAAGCTGTCCAGAATTATGCCAAAACACTAGCTTTTAAGAGATAATTGGAGCTATTACAGAACTGAAATTAGCTGTGTGGCTCCACATGTAAAGGAGATCTATCAGCAGACACTATTTATGATTGATATAAGTGCTCTCAAACGTTCAGATTGTTTGGAATATGTTTAGAATGGCCTTGCGTATACCTCTCTTGCTAACTCAATAAAATCTTTGGAGCAGTTATGCTTCATAAATCTAAAACTAAACACCACAAAATTGCCATGACACCTATCTTGGACCACTTAATTCAAGGGTTATGGAGTCACATTCAACAACTATCATTTTCACTCCAGGCACATGGAACAGTATAGTATTTATTAACCCATTAATATTTGCCATTTCAATCCCAACACGGCCCTAAGTATCTTATATCACAATCAGGTAAACATAACTAAAAACAATGGAACAGAATCAGTAAAAATATATATATTGAAGAAGAGAAGTAACCCAAATATGTCAAGCTTCCCAGGAGATTCAGGCAGTTCAAATGAGTATAAAAAAGTATTGCAAGTTTAAACTCTCTACAAGAATCTGACCAACTGGGAAGAAGGCGGGGCTTAGCAGTGAGAAGATGGAGTTTCAGGCTATTCCTGAAATTCCTCTATACCGAAGGATTTTTGGACGGGTTCTTTGAACCCTAGCTGTCCCGTAGACGACAGTGAAAGGTGAGGGGAGACCCAGTGACCTCAGAGATGTTCGCAAAGTCTCTGGGGGGGGGGTATTAACCCCTCGTGCCAATTCCTTTCTGGATTAGCTCCGTGCTAACTGAAACTGCAGGTTGCCCCTAAGAATGGCAGAAGTGATGTCATCTGGTAAGCTGATTTTATTATTCAAGAGAGACTGTCCGCACTAAAAGCTTAAGCTAATTGAAACCAAAGAATAGAAGAATCTAGCGGCGAACTGGTCTTTTTTTTAATGGATTTATGGCTGGTGGCTACTTTATTTCTTAAACACCTCAAGGAACTCTTCGGCAGCCCTCCCCACTAACTCTTTCTAAGTGGATCGTAAAGTCAATTTTCTACTAATTAGCCCTTCAAGATCTGACATTTTTATTACTTGGCTGTGTTTACGATCAGATAAGATTGCACAGTTTCCAGCGTGTATTTACTTGCAATTTTTAATTGCGAAACATCATGGCGTCGGAAAATACTTCTAAGGTCCCACTCCAGATTCTTTTTTCCACATGTCGAGAGCTTTTTGACTCTTTTCAGAGATTGGAAAGAAAATTGGATCATCTGATTTTAAAATATGAAGGAAAAACTGAGATTGTTGAATGTTTGAATGTTCCTGAAATACAAATGGAAAATGTGAGAAATGGCGTCTGGGCTATCTCAGAGGAAGAAAGGAGGGGGGGAGCTATAAAGAAGATTCATTTAAAGAGACAGAGTGCAGAAGAAATGGAAACTCCACCCTTGAGAATTAAAGTCAACTTGAAAAGTTTTACAAGCCTGGGACAACATTATTACTTCATCACTGACATTCAGAGCCAAAAGGTGCGAAGATATCTTTGTTTGGACTTGCTTATAAAAACATTTGGTAAATTTATCCAACGAATGGCAATTGGTTTGAGGAAATCTTGCTATTGGAGGGACACAGGCTGACAGATGGAAGAATGCAATTTAAAATTAGCTAAATCTGATTACCTTATCTTGTAATAGATATAGCTGAATAATAATTGATATTGATGGTAATGTATATAATGTGGAATTGGCTGATAGATTGAAGAATACAATTGAAAACTAGCTAAACCTAATTGCTCTTTTTGTAACAGATATAGCTGAATAATAATTGATATTGATAGCAATGTATATAATGTGGAGTCGATATGATAAATAATAATTGGATATGAGAAAACATTTTTGGATTATACATAAAGAATATTAATTACAATAATTATCACTATTATAAAAACTAAATAAAATACATATAATCAAATGTTAATCAATACTGAGAAAATGTTGTGATATATGATATGATTAAATATTATGGATGTTCAGATAAAATAGGATATGAGGATTTGATGTTAATAGAGGATTTTACAAGTAAGTAAATGAAATGTCAGCATGTGTTATGGATTAATTCTTTGGCATAGCTAAGGATGAAGGATGTTTAAATAACCTATAGGTAATTAAAACTGGAGGTATAATGATGTTAATATGGTAAACATTTGAGTTAAGATATTTGAATTAATATGAGTTAATGGAAGAGAAGCACCAAAGCATGTTGTAACCAGTTGATATACTTCTTCTTTTTTATGACAGACACCTGTGTTTCGTTTTTTTCCCCCTGCCTTGTCCTTTGTCGTTTTTGTCCTTTTTTGCTTTATTTTATTATTATTTTTATGTCTTTTCTTTTTGATTTTTTCTTTTCCCACTGGTGTGGGCAGGTATTGTTTAAGATTACTACTTTTATTAATATCTTTAAATAATAATTACAGTCAAATGAAAATGGATATATGATAATGCTTGAGTTAATATGAGTTATGTTTGTTGACCGTGGAGGAGATGTACCAAAGCTTGTCTGTAATCGATTGATACATTTTTTACAGATGTAAAGAAAGATGCTGTACTTGTTTTAATTAAAATTAAAAAACATTTATTAAAAAAAAAAAGAATCTGACCAACTGGTTGTTAAGGAAAATGTGTAGAGATAGGAGAGGCATTCAAGGTGGACTGGTCTTAAAACTTTTGTGAGTACACAGGGATTCATGACTTATAACATGTTTGACCCTACCCTCAGGCTCAGCCAAGTCATCTCCTACATCCTGTTCTGACCTAGGCTTCCCCAGCAGCACGAAGCTGAGTCTTCATCCCGATAAACCCCTTTTATTTAATTTACAGTGAATTCTTCTCCAGCAAAGTCCCAGCCCACAGTCTTTCAAGATAGTTCACAATTACCGACCTTTATCAGGCTTGGAGTGGCCAGGCCGATATCTTTCAGATGCCGCAATACTTGGCAAGAATGCAGGAATGAACTAATTGTCTCCTGCAAACTCCACTCCCCTTTCGTTCCTCTTTTATTTCCTATGGGAGGGGCCATTCACCGTCCATCTGTGGCCTTACTCTCAGGTCGACCCTTGTTCCGTAACTGTTCCCTTTGTATGGCAACTCTGCATATGAGCACAATGGGAACAGGCTCTAGCTGTTCGTCTGCCTCACTGATGTCTGACTCCGAAGACAGTTGGTAACTGTCAGACGGCCCTGGCCCCATCTCTGCCTCCGATGCAGAGCCTTTGTCAGAGTCTTCCCCAGAGTCCAGGCCTGGTTCATGTTCCTCCTCACTGTCCGAATCTGCAGCCAGCTCTGCTGGCTGCTGGCGGGCCACCTCCCATCATTCAACAGATCACATACTCTAGAATCAATTGAAAGAACCAGAACTGTATGGCTTTAGAGAAGCAGGAAATAGTCACTGCCTGGGAAAAGGTTATTTCAAATTCAGAAGGATGCCTTTTATACATTTAAAACAGAGGTGTCAAACGCACATTGTCACGTCACATAGCAGGACTTTTCTCCCCTTCACAAAATTGGACATGGGCGTGGCCAGTGTGTGACGCATCCGGGCTGTGGGCCCAGAATTTGACAGCCCTGATTTAAAGGGTGCCTTTAAATGGGACTCTGACTCCAGTGGCACCTCCACATACCAATGCAAAAGTAGGATAAAAGAGCCAAGGTGGCGCAGTGGTTAAATGCAGCACTGCAGGCTACTGCTAGATCAGCAGGTCAGCGGTTCAAATCTCACCGGCTCAGGGTTGACTCAGCCTTCCATCCTTCCGAGGTGGGTAAAATGAGGACCCAGATTGTTGGGGGCAATATGCTGACTCTCTGTAAACCGCTTAGAGAGGCCTGAAAGGCCTATGAAGCGGTATATAAGTCTACTGCTATTGATAAACAAGATTGTAGCCTTAACTCCAATAGACTTCTGTGTGCTAATGGACTCATACAGGCTCTCTCTAAATGTCAATTTTACCTCCTGTGCTAAATGACGTTTTAACTTCGTGCTTCTTTACACAAACGGTATGACAATTCTTTCTTTGAACTAAGGTAGACTTTGTCATTCCACCCAGGTATCAGGAAAATAATGTCAGGCCAAGGGACTGAAAATTAAATAACTCCAAAATGAAATTGCTAAGAGACATAGGCAGTATGAGGGAGAAATTAATGGTTTTCGAATCAAGCAGGTACAGATGTCCAAATACTTAGCTAGTCTCATCCATTCCTCTATTCTCTGGACGCATCAAAATTATGAGGTCACAGATTGGGTTCAAAAGGCTGTAAATGCAATTATTACATTTTGCCAGCTGCAATGGGAATATTTTGGTTTCTGCTGCAATCAAGCTATTTAAAGAAAAAAGTTCTGAGCCTTTTGTTGTTCAGTGCTCAGTTTTGCATTGTTTTACTATGAAACTAGTTAATATTAGTTAGAGCTCTGTTGCAAATCCCAAATACCCTCCTTTAAAATAGAATTAGGGTGCCTCTCTGTAGTAGCCCAAAGGAGAATCTGCCACCTAAACTATTGGCTGACCCAATCCTCTCTTGATCTTTATCTCTTCCTGGGAGGGAAAAAAACTGAGAGCAAAGATCTTTCACTGATTTTCTAGCCCTGTGTTGGCGAATCTATGGCACGCATGGCACAGATGGCACACAGAGTCCTCTCTGCAGGCACGCCAGCTGTCGCACCAGCCCAGCTACACCGCGCATGCACGCACGCCTCCCGCCAGCCAGCTGGCTTTCTGGTCTCTGGCGTGCATGTGCAGAGAAGGGGGCACATGTGCAGGGGGCGCTCGCACCACATTTGGGGGGGGTTGTGCTCGTGCGTGCCCCCCACCCCATTTTGCGCCTGAAAGGCCTCCTGCACCAACCTGCAAGCTAATACGGGGCGTAGGGAGGCCACGTGAGGCCCCCACGCAACTCATTTTGACCCCGAAGGCCTCCTGAACCAACCTAGAAGCCAAAAAGAGGGGCGCGGGGTGAGGTGCATGCGCAGGGGAAGCGTGTGCATGTGTAGGGGGCGCTCGTGTTGCATTTTGGGGTTTCGCGCATGTGCACTTTGGGTACTTGGTGCCAAAAAGGTTAGCCATCACTGTCTTCCTCTATTCTCCATGTTGTTTGGCTTCAACAAAGCTATGGATGAATTTTTTAAAAAAAGAATCCTTGTTCTGGATATGCCAAATGAAACACTAAATCCCCCTCTTTTTGCTTCAAGGACCTCTCAAGTACCTGTACATTGCCTTCATTAAGATAATCCTTGACTTACAATCATTTGTTTGGTGACCATTCACAATTACAATGGCACTGGGGGGAAAAAGAGACATTTTTCACTTACGACTGTTGCAGTGGTGGGTTTCAAAATTTTTTCGAACCTACTCTGTGGGTGTGGCCTCCTTTGTGGGAGTGGCTTGTCGGCTATGTGACCTGGTGGGAGTGGCTTGCTGGCCATGTGCTCTCTCTCTCTATCTCTCTCTCTCTCTCTCTCCTTCCTTTTGTCTCTCTGTCCCTTTTTTCTTTCATCTCTGTCTCACTTTTTCTTTCTTTTTTTCTTTTTTTCTTTCTTCCTTTCTTTGTCTTTCTCTCTCTGTGTAAGTCTCTGTGTGTGTGTGTGTGTGTGTGTGTGTGTGTGCATCAGTGGTGGGTTTCAAAATTTTTTAGAACCTCTTCTGTAGGTGTGGCCTGCTTTCCGGGTCTACTGGTGGAACCTCTTCTAACTGGTTCGGTAGATTTGACAAACCGGTTCTACCAAACTGGTGCGAACTGGTAGGAACCCACCTCTGGACTGTTGCAACATCCCCATAGTCACGTAATCAAAATTCGGATTCTTGTCTTGGAGTGTTGGCTATTCCTGTCAGCTTGGTGTCATCTGCAAATTTGATGAGTTCCCCATTTATTCCCTCATCCAAATCATTGATGAAGATGTTGAAGAGTACTGGGCCCAAAACAGAGCCTTGCGGTACTTTTAATTAAATTAAATTAAAATAATTAAATCATGGCATAAAAAAATATAAATAACACAGGTAAGAGGGAAAGGCTGACTGGTTCAGTTGTCATGTAAGCCAGTGATTCTCAACCTTAGCCATATATGAGCAGTTGTGGTCATAAGACTTGACTGTTCATTTTTAAAATATTACCCCTCTAGTTCTATCCCCCAAATTAGCACATCAGGTTAGAATAGGGTTTGTCCATCTTAGCAGCTTTAAGATCTGTGGACTTCAACTCCCAGAATCCCCCAGCCAGCATTTTATGTATATCGTATCAACTACTAGGGCTGGATGATCCATTGTGCTAAATGCTAAACTATCAGGAGGTCATGAAATATATTAACCAGAACCTGTGTTATTCTCTTCTCACTTCCTTCTATGATGTGTGAACTTTTCATAAGTTTGCGATCGAAGAGATAAATAAATGGCTTCATCTAAGAGTCTGTATTGGCAACAGGAAGAGCATCCGGCCATTAAATGCTCTGCTAGCTCCATTCAGTTGCACAGACTCCACCTCACAAGGGATTGTGGGGTTGTTAAATGATGACGACGATGATGATCTAAGTCTGTATAGTTGAAATAAACTATTTCCCACATATCTTCACCCCTTCATCTCACGCTGTTGTTACAAAGGAAGATATATTTGGCACTACCTAATAATATTTCAGTCTTGATAAAATGCTTAGTGTTGTACTGCAGCAATATTGACTAAGGATGATGGATATGAACTGTTTCCATGACTTAGGCAGAGAACTGCTGGACTATAAATAATTGTCCAGTTGTGATAAAGTGACAAGCTAATGCAAATAATAAGGCCTACAATTTAGCCTAATAAATGAGTGACCCTGAAGGGCAATTGCATTTTCTCATGGAGCAAAGATGCAAAATGCACAATTCATTGAAAGAACATGAAGGTTACGAGACAAATATGATTTTCACAATTAGCATTGCTTTAACAGGCATCACTGCTCTGCGTTATGGAAAGGATCTCTGTAGGTAAGACTACCAAAACATTGTGTTGTCAATGCTAAAAGAGGATTTTATAGGAATGGGTGCAGGGCTGTGGTTTTATGCTTCTTGTTCTGCTAGAATCAAGAAGAAAGAGAGCAAAGTTCTAAAAAAAACCCCACATCATTACTAATCCAATTTATAGCTTGCAATGAAAGGAAGTGCCTGAATACAGCTGATGTGATGCTGTAGCGCGGCTGCTTTTAATTGTTGGGTTTCTCTTTTCTACAGCTGGGGAAATAATTTTACAGAGCGAGAAATCAAGAATAACAGAGCTGGAAAGAACCTTGGAGGTCTTCTAATCCAACCTCCTGCTCAATCAGGAGACCCAATACTATTTCAAATAATAATCATAATGGCTGCTCAGTCTCTTCTTGAAAGCCTCCAGTGAGGGAGCAGCCACAAGTTCTGGAAGCAAGCCATTCCCCTGATTAATTCTTCTCCCTGTCAGGAAATTTCTCCTTGGTTTTAGGTTGTCTCTCTTCTTGATTACCGTATTTTTCAGACTATAAGACGCACCGGTGTATAAGACACACCAAGATTTTGAAGCGGTAAGTAAAAAAAAAAAGTTTTTGTCCTCCCGGGACAAAACCTCGCGGGGCTGGGGGAAGGCAAAAATGCAAAAAACAAACAAACAGGTGGAAAATGGACTGTTTTACACAAAAACTGAGGAATTTTTGCCTTTCCCCAGCTCTGCTGAAGCCTGCAGACTACTTCTGCAGGCTGGGAGAAGACATAAATACCTCAGTTTTTTGCAAAAAATGGTCCATTTTTCACCTGTTTTCGCAAAAGTGGGATGCAAGGACGGAGCTTCGGGAAGCCAAAAATGGCTGTATTTGGTTATAAGCGTGACCCGTCAAAACCGCGCTTGACTAAACCACGCTCGACTAAACCGCGCCCGACTAAACCGCGTCGCTGATGTCATCAATAGGGTGACAACAGCCAGCGCGGAGAAAGAAGGGCGCTTTAAATAGCGCTTTGAAAGCAAGCCGATTCAACTTAAGGTAAGGGTTAGCTTTAGGGTTAGCTTTAGGGTTAGGTTAAGGGTTAGGGTTAGGGTTAGAGTTAGTTTAAGGGTTAGGATTAGGTTTAGGGTTAGGTTAAGGGTTAGGTTTAGGGTTAGGTTTAGGGTTAGGTTAAGGGTTAGGTTTAGGGTTAGGTTTAGGATTAGGTTTAGGGGGGTTAGGTTTAGGTTTAGGGGTTAATTTTAGGTTTAGGGTTTACAGTGTGCTTCTGTCTCCGCGCTGTTGTCGCCCTGTTGATGACTTCAGCGACACGGTTCAGTCGAGCGCGATTTTGTCGGTGAACCGGTTATAAGATGCACCAACATTTCCACGCTCTTTTAAGGGGGGGAAAGGTGCATCCTATACTCTGAAAAATACAGTAGTTTCCATCCATTGCTTCTTGTCCTGCCCTCAGTTTTGGAGAATAGTTGGACTATAGTTATTCAGGTAGTTTTCAAAGCAGGAAAAAGGGACTTAGGGTATATTTTGATATTTGATCCAGGCAGGACTTGCTCAGAACTAACACCTCTCCATGTCCATTCAAAGATTAGTATATCTACACGAAGTCCCATCTCCCTCAATACCAGAAGCAGAAGAAGCAGAAGAGGAAGCAGAAGGAGAACTTGATTTATGAGTGTAGTTGGGACCTAAATCGCCATTGCTAAGTGACACAATGTAAAGCATGATGTATTATAACCATGCTGCTTAGAAGTCGCAATTCTGGCAGTCCTGATTGCTGTCATTAAATGAATAACTGTGGGCCATTAAGCAAGGATTTCATGTGGTTCCCATTTGGAATCCCCCTTGCCAGCTTCTGAACGGATTTTGTCAGAAGCTGGCATAGAAGATTGCAAATGACCACTTTGTGACTGTGGGGACATTAGGATGGCCAATCTCTTTGTAGACTAGATGCTGGTACCACTTATTCAGCACCATGGCAAGTTAGACTAGTCTAATTGAGAATATACCGTATTTTTCAGAGTATAAGACGCACTGGAGTATAAGACGCACCAAGGTTTTGAAGAGGCAAATTTAAAAAAACTTTTTGCACTCTGCAAACCTCCCAAAACCAGCCTGTTTTTCACAAAAAAATGAATGAACAACCTTTAGGAGGCTTGTAGAGTGCTCCAGGGGGGTGGGGTGGGCCAAAAAACCCAGGCCTGTTTTTTGGTTAAAAAAAAAAAAGTTCATTCGGTTCTTTTGTAAAAAAAAAAATGAATGAAGAGCCTTTAGGAGGCTTTTAGAGTGCTCCTGGGGGGTGGGGTGGGCCAAAAAACCCAGGCCTGTTTTTTGGTTAAAAAAAAAAAAAGTTCATTCGGTTCTTTTGTAAAAAAAAAAATGAATGAAGAGCCTTTAGGAGGCTTTTAGAGTGCTCCTGGGGGCTGGGGGAGAGGGAAAAATTGAGCAAAAAACTGCCCTCCCCAGCCCCCAGGAGCACTCTGAAAGCCTTCTAAAAGCTATGCACGGCCATTTTGGTGAAGGGGCGGGGTTTGGGGAGGCAAAAAATGCTGTATTCAGTCTATAAGATGCACCCAGATTTTCAGCCTCTTTTTGAGGAGAAAAGGTGCATTTTATACTCCTAAAAATACAGTACTTCACAGCTAGATTTTAAATAACTTTTAAAGGGTTCATTCACTCCTTCCCCAAACATTTGCTTATAAAACTGCAGTTATGCCCTAGATATTAGCACCTTCAGATGATGCAAAAATAAAGTATCAGAACAGCCTTTTGAACACTTTAATCCCTTCAGATATATTTTGAGCAAAAGTTCCAGAATTAATTATAGAGGCTGTGAATTCTGAGAGCTGTAATTCCAACACATCTGGGCCAGGGGTTAAATTCAGCAGGTTCTGACCAGTTCTGTAGCGGAAATTTTGAGTAGTTCAGAGAACTGGAAAATACCCCCTCTGGCTGGCCCCAGAGTGGGGTGGGAATGGACATTTTGCAGTATCCTTCCCCCAGGAGTGGGCTGGGAATGGACATTTTGCAGTATCCTTCCCCCGGGAATGGGGTGGAAATGGAGATTTTGCAGTATCCTTCTCTGCCATGCCCACCAAGCCATGCCCACAGAATCAGTAGTAAAAAAATTTGAATTTCACCACTGATCTGGGCATCATATTGTAGAAAGGTGAATCAAAACAGTAGTCCTAAACATTGCTACTCAAACAAATTGACCTGAGATAAATTTCCGGGCAGGGAAGAAAAGATATTTCTTTACATAGCTGACTTGAGGAATTTGATCTATCAAGATTTCGTGACCATCTCTGCAATGAAATTTATAGCGTGGCCCTAGCCATATTAATTGCCATTAAATCGGAATTGCCCTAATTAAGTGTATATTGGATCTGACTGTTAGATTTAGTGTTGTTGTTGTTCAGTGGTTCAAAGCTTCTTCTTCCAACGTTTTCCCCACAACCACATTCTCTGATTTATGTGTGACTGAGAACATGTGACTGGCCCAAAATTACCCTGTGAGCTTTAGTGAGTGAAAGAGAGGCTTGAAATGGGTCTTAACATTTTGCACCAACAACACATCATTCTGCTCTCAGCATGCAGCTTCCGGTTATTATTCTCTGCAGTTTCCAGATAGTAAGTTTTGATGAACACACATTTTCTCTTCTTTTTATGACTTGCTTTTAAGTTTCTTCAGATGGTCTCCTCTCTCCAGAGGAGAACACGGGACCCTATCTCAGTTTAACTAACAGATTGAATAAGGCAGACCGAAACTAAAGTATTGAGGATTAATTTTGCTTGGTTCAAACAAGTACATTTCAAAGCATAAGAAATACCATATTTTTAGGACTATAAGAAGCACTGGAGTATAAGACACATCAAGATTTTGAAGCGGTGTGAAGAAAACAAGGCACTCTGCAGGCCTCCCAAACCCTGTTCGCATCCCATTCCCCCCCCCAGCCCCTAGAGCACCCTGCAGGCCTCACAACCCCCCTTGCACACCCCATTTTTGTGAAAAAGGGGGCTGTTTTTGGTGAAAATGGGATGCATAGGGCGGGGTCTTGAGAGGCAAAAATGGCCGTATTTCTACCCTCTTTTGGGGGGGGGGGTCCTATACCACGAAAGGTACTGTAGTTTTCAATCAAATTATCGTAGTAAAATCCCCCGAAAAGCTAATCAGATCAGAAAAATATACAGGTGTAGGCTTTCATGCGGGGTAGCTGTTAGCCATCAGAGTTTAGTTACCATGGTCTAGACCGGGGTGTCAAACTCGATACACTGAGGGCTGCATCAGGGTTGTGTTTGATCTTGGGGCCCTGGGTGGGCATGGCCAGGATGGGCATGGCCAGCTTGCCATCACTGGTTTTGGGGGTGCCTGTGGTGGGCCAACCGTTCTGCCAGCGAAAATGGGCTCCCGACCTCCGTTTCAGCTGTGACGGCCTCCTGCAACCCTCTGCCAGTGAAAACGGAGCTCGGGAGAGCCGCATACAGCCCTCCCGAGCTCCATTTTCACTGGCAGAAGCACTGCAGGCCGGTCCTTTGCTGTTTTCAGGGTGGCCTCGCAGGCCAGAACTAAGCACCCCATGGGCTGAATCCAGCCCCCAGGTCTTGAGTTTGACACCCTTGGTCTAGACAAATTTCCTGAAGTTTCACTGAGGTTGGCATTTTCAGAGGCAAAAATACATTCCAGAAAATTACATTATACATACTTTTTCTTTTATGCAAGAAAAGCACACATCTCTTTCTTGGCTGTTTTTTTTTAAACTGTTTTTTAAAAATAGTAGCGGATAGTTGTATTCTAAATTCCCTCATCTTGAATTCCGAAACTTTGAATATTCTTAGATGTGAACAAATGTTTAAAAATGGCTTATAATTTGCATGCATTTTTTTTATAGATGGATTCCACATGGGAACTGAGGACAACATGTGCACTGGCAAGATACAATTGTTTGGAATTGGCTGTATTTTCTAGAAGTGAGAGCCAGTGCAAACAGGGCTGCAGTTCTATACTGGGTTTTATTGGAATAAGGAGTCGTGTAAAGATTGCCAAGGAAACGTTGGAAGTTGGTGAAAATTAATTATAGTTTTAAATTGTTTCTGCATCATGTTATGCCTCTGCAGTGGTGGGTTCCTAACCGGTTTACTACCAGTTTGCTTGTGCTCATGCGCATGTGTGCATGTGCTTACACAGAAGAGTCTGGGCGGGTGGGCGGAGCATCTTGCCACCGCTACTACCGATTTGCCTGAACCGGATCGAACCGGGAGCAACCTACCTCTGTGCCTCTGTCTAAATTTGAGTGACTTGTATTAGAGCAAGGATGTCGATTTCATTGAGGGACGCATCAGGGTTGTGTTTGACCTTGGGAGGGGGCGTGGTCAGGGTGGGCATGGCCAGGGTGGGCATGGCCAGCTTCCCATCACTAGTGTCAGGGGCACCTGTGGTGGCCTGAGTCCTCTGCCAGCAAATATGGGCTGCCAATCTGTTTTTGGCTGGGATGGCCTCCTGCAACCCTCTCTCAGTGAAAATGCTCTGTTTGAACTGGCGGAGGGTTGCAGGAGGCTGTCCCAGGTAAAAATGGAGATTGGCAACCCGTTTTTGCTGGCAGAGGCACCATGGACTGGTCCTTTGTTGTTTCCGGGGTGGCCTGCAGGCCAGATCTAAGTACCCCATGTGCCAGATCCGGCCTGCGGGCCTTGAGTTTGACACCTCTGTATTAGAGTGTCAGCATCTGACTAAAGCAAATGAAGGAGACATGTTTGCATAAAAAATCAACATGATTGACGCTATGACGTAGCCAACTTTGGGAAGACTTACTGTGGTGAACGAAATGGTAATACATCTTAAAATGAATTTTGTGATCGACAGACAGATTTGCTTGCCTGGTTAGATTGTTGTCCAAGTGACCACCCTGGAAGGGAAAATAGTTCTCAATTTACGACCACAGTTGAATTTTATTGTTGCTAAGTGAAATATTTGTGGAGTGAGTTTTGTCCCCTTTACAAATTTGTTTGCCACTGTTGTTAAGTGAATCATTATTATTAAGTCGGAAGGTCGTAAAAACTGATCACATGACCCCCAGACATGGCAACGGTCATAAATATGAACTGCAATGGTCATGTGTGAAAAAGTCAGAAGTCACTTTTTTTAGTTGTAAATTTGAACGATACTAAAAGAACTGTTGTAAGTTAAAGACGTATAGTTGTATAGTTTTGTAGTTGGGCAGGGGAAGAAATCAACATCTTCTCTTTCTACCAGAAGAAGTGGCTTCTATTCACGTATAGAAATTTTTGAATCCAACATAGAATAACCATTCTCTTCATGGATGAGGGGAACAAAACTGAAAAATTGCTCCCTTGACCAAGTGTCCTTTCTGAAATCCTCCTTTGTGAAGACAAAGTTACGAAATAATTGAATTCTCCAAAGTGAAAAGCTTCTTACATTTTTTAAAATCAATCTTTCCATTGAAACGACAATAAGATTTCGAGATCGGGACAATGCTGCATTTAGAAGTTGTTGGTGTTCTCCAACAAACCAGGGCGTGTTGTATGAACAAAAGGGACATTCACAATCAACTCAGATGGCCTTGAGTGGCTTTTTCTAACCAAGTGACTATATGAGAGAGTTCTCATATGGTTATTTATGGCATTCAACTGTGTAGGATATAGCATGTAATTTCTTTTTTGCAGTGCTGTTCCATACCGAGTAATTTACCAAGCAATCTTTCAATAGCCCCACTGGAAAGCATTACTCTTTTCATCATTAGCGCCATTTTAGGAGACATGACAGCTTTGGAAGTTAGGAGGCTACCTCATATGACTCTGCTTTACATGAAGGATCACCCAGTGCCTGCTTCCATAAGATGGAAATGTTACAGATTTAATCTCTGCCTTGTAGAACACAAAGCCTTAATTCACAAGTAACAGACATCGCTAGCATAGTACCTTCTGGAGTTTCAACTCCCAGCCTCCTCGAGCAAGGTAAAGGTAAAGGTTCCCCCACACATGCGTGCTAGTCGTTTCCGGCTCTAGGAGGCAGTGCTCATCTCTGTTTCTAAGCCGAAGAGCCAGTGTTGTCCGAAGACATCTCCATGGTCATGTGGCCGGCTCAATGCCAAAGATGCACGAAGCGCTGTTACCTTCCCACCAAAGGTGGTCCCTATTTTTCTACTTGCATTTTTATGTGCTTTCGAACAGCTAGGTTGGCAGAAGCTGGGACAAGTAACGGAAGCTCACCCTGTTATGCGGCGCTAGGGATTCGAACCGCTGAACTGCCGAGCTTCTGATCAACGAGCTCAGCATCTTAGCCACTGAGTCACTGTGTCCCTGTTCAATCAAGCTAGCCAATGGGTATTATTGTTGGAGATTCAGGAAGTTGGAATCTTACTCCAGCACAATTGGAAAGCACCAGGTTGGAAAGACAGTACTATGGAGTCCTAAGTCATAAACTGAGGTAAAATTCACCTAACAACCATCTCGCTTAACAGTAGAAATGTTGGGCTCCATTGTCATAAGTCGAGGACTATATTAGGAAAGCAACTTTTTAACATTTGGCAATGCCAAATGTTGGTTGCAACATCTGAAAAGGTTCCAAATTCCAGGTAGCAATCTGCAAAAGGTTATGGAAAATTTCTGGCACATTGGATTTTTTTCCACATATATTTCATGCTCATATACCTGGGCTTAAAGTTTTCACCTATTCTGGCTTAGAGTCTTTGATTTTGTCTGTTAGTTCCCAGCACCTACCTACGAGGTGGCGCAGTGGTTAGAGTGCAGCACTGCAGGCCACTTCAGCTGACTGTTATCTGCAGTTCAGCGGTTCAAATCTCACCGGCTCAAGGTTGACTCAGCCTTCCATCCTTCCGAGGTGGGTGAAATGAGGACCCAGACTGTGGGGGCGATATGCTGACTCTGTAAACCGCTTAGAGAGGGCTGAAAGCCCTATGAAGCGGTATATAAGTCTAACTGCTATTGCTATTGCTATTACTGTGGTGGTCTAAGAAGGCATTGGCTTTCCTGAGAAAGCATAAATCACAATCTTAGTCCCAAAAAACCTCTTTTATTTATACGGCTGTGAATTATGGTCATTCACAGTCCGCAATGCTTCACAAACAGTCTGTGAAGATTCCAACAGATGTCTGCTCAAGTTGCCACAGTCTTTCAGAGGAATGTTGATAAACACCCCCGTAATCTCCCTTGGAATGCTGCCAGAGACCCAATTGCCAAATTCAGAGCAAGGCCAAACTTAGCACAGAGTCAAACAAGAGCTTGAACCGACCAGTTGAACTAATTGCTTCCTGCAAAAGCTCACGTCCTGTTTGCTCCTCTTTTATGTCTCATGGGAGGGGCCAATCATCTCCAAGCCTTACTCCTGAGTTGACCCTGTTTTCTTAACTGTTCTTGCCTTCTGGCAGCTCGGTGCATGTGCACACTGGGAACAGGCTCCCGTTGTTCTTCTGCCTCGCTGATGTCAGGCTCCAGAGGCAGCAAATAACTACCAGATGGCCTTGGCCCCCTCTCTGCCTTTGACGCAGAGCCCTCGTTTGAGCATTCCCCAGACTCCAGGACTGGCTCATGTTCCTCCCCAACCTCCTCACTGTCAGACTCTGCTGACAAATCCGCAGGCCGCCGACGGACCACAACACAAGCCTAATGAATATCACTGAAAGTTAAAGGTAGAAAAAGAGTATGAATAGTACTGAAACACACAGAATCTCTGGATCAGAGGTGGGTTCCTACCAGTTCGCACCTATTTGGTAGAACCGGTTCGTCAAATCTACCGAACTGGTTAGAAGAGGTTCCACTAGTGGACCCGGAAAGCAGGCCACACCTACAGAAGAGGTTCCAAATTTTTTTGAAACCCACCACTGGTCCTTGGATATGATTATTCTACACTATCATGCTCATATTTATAAAACTCAGTGCCTCTGTAAAAGGTAAGGATGACTACTGTGTTTGTGGTGCAATCAGAACATTGCGTGTGTTGAAGTTGTTTTAACGCAAACCAAAGATTCCTTTTAAAAAACAAGTTTACATCATATTCTTATGCATGCCGGTGCTGTGTGTGAGGTAATTTAAGGTTGTTCTGACAAGTGTCGTCGGCATCTTCATATCTG
The DNA here is from genome assembly GCF_051295495.1 of Thamnophis sirtalis. NCBI lineage: Eukaryota > Metazoa > Chordata > Lepidosauria > Squamata > Natricidae > Thamnophis > Thamnophis sirtalis. Next base: position 13,166,633 of record NW_028261390.1, read on the forward strand.
GTCACATGGGTGGCAAGCCACTCCCATCCAGTCACATGGGCGGCAAGCCACTCCCACAAAGGAGGCCCCACCCACAGAGTAGGTTCAAACAATTTTTGAAACCCACCACTGCTCTGGATAGTTAATAGATTTCAAAAGCACAATAGGAAGACACACACATCCAAATGGCATTTGAAGCTGAGAGGAAAGGTCTTTCAAAATGATACCAGGAAGTCTACTGCCCTGTGAAAATTAATGGATCGGCTTCCTGGCTTTGATTTCTACCAGTAATGCCATTCCCTTGAGCCTACTTCATCAGTTTCAGCAAACAAAGAACAACAGTTCTGAAATGGAACCATTCCAAGTACTCAACAACGCACCAAGAATTCAACAGAAACACTAATGAAAGCAACCTTGATAGGAAATCTACAAAATCATACCCAAGAATCATGAAATGATGACATGCCTTACAGCTCTTATCAACTATGGAGGGGAAATAAGGAGGACAATAAAAAATTAACCGAACAGGAACACAGGGATGGGCAATTATGGCAAATTTATGACCTGTGGACTTCAACTCCCAGAATTCATGAGCCAGCTCTAATTATATCATTGAATGGGTGTTTTTGCCATTCCCCACTCTTGCCTAAAAATGTGCAGCTATTTAAAACAAATAGGTCATGATCAGTTCCCAGATAGTGGTAGATGAGGTTTAGGTTTAGGTTTATTAGATTTATATGCCGTTCTTCTCCCAAGGACTCAGGGTGGCGTACAACATTAAAAGAAACACGTAATACAAAAGTTAAAAAAAAAATAGAATATCCCAAACCCAATTAAAATTGAGAATGACATTTTTTTTTTAAAAAAGAATTCGAATTAAAATTAACAGTGATCAATAATTTATTTTGTTTTCTTCAAGCCAGGCTGGCTTGCTGGAAAAGTCAACTTTTTAGGGCGCGTCGGAAGGACCGGAGGTTGGGGATTATACGAAGCTCCGGGGGCAGCTCATTCCAGAGGGAAGGTGCTCCCACAGAGAAGACTCTCCCCCTGGGGGTCACTAGCCGACACTGTCTGGCCGATGGCACCCTGAGGAGGCCAATTCTTTGGGATCGCACTGGACGATGGGAGTCTACCGGTGGCAGTAGGTGGTCTCGCAGGTAGATGAGGACGATACCGAGTGGATTTTATTTATTTACTTATTTATGAGGCTCAGAGACCACTAAAATTCAAATGACTCAGGGCAGCTGACATCAAAAATAAGAAAAAGGAAATAATACCTAGGAAACCCCATGGATATGAACAAACACTCTCCCGCCAAATAATATTACTTATAGCAGGGGTCCCCAAACCTTGGGCTATGATCTGGTACCGGGCCACAATGCATTCAGAGCTGGGCTGCGCGAGTGCACTCAAGTATGTAGCTTCTGTGTGAAGCTCCGTTTGTGGAAGCGGCAGGCCCGCAGACCCACTGCTTGTACAAATGGAGCTGTGTGGATGAACTCGCTTGTCTGTTGTTTGTACGGACCCATTCCCTCTCCCCCCCCCCACTCACCGCTGCCGTTCCGCAAAGCTGGAAAGGTTGTGGATTGTTGACTTACAGGCCTCCACAGCAGAGGTGGTATTAATTTACTTTCCCTACTGGTTCGGAAATGTGATTGCGCACCTCCGTGCATGCGCACAGCCGTCTGTGCATGCACTTTTGGTGAAAAAAGGACCTAAATGGGATTCCGTAGAACTGGGGCGGATGGGCGGGGCCAATAGCGATTTCTGCTACTGGTTCAGGTGAACTGGTCCGAACCAATAGAATACCACCTCTGCCCCACAGGTACCCCATCCCATGGGTAGGGGAACAAGATTTAAATCCTTCCAAAATATCATCAGGATGGGAACAACATGGATCTCTAGGGAAGTATTATTGTAGAAGGCAGGTGCGATGCACTTGCTAATCCTAATAGATGTCCCTGTTTAATTGAAGGGATACAAAGCCCAAGTTTTGTTCTAAATTGCTACTCTAGCTGAACCAAACAAAATTGTTTTAAAATTATTTCCAGCACTTAAGCACATTCATCATTAATCTTCTATTCCTAAAGCTCATTCTAAAGAACCCTATCCTTTGAGGATATTAATGCTTCATTTCCCACAAACACACATATTCCTCTTTTTCTCTAATTGATATTTGTTATTTTTATTTGATTTATACTTTGGAAACTCTAAGTCACGCACATGAATTTGTAATCAAAAATAGGACTAAAATAACATGCATTTCTGAAAAGTTCCATTGAAGACAATGGGACTGTTTTTGTACAACATCTTAAGGCTGGATTTCAAATACTTCATTTTAAAATATAAATTAAGACACAAATAGACTGCAGGTTGTAATCTTATGTGTGATTATTCTGAAATAAATGTTCAGAATTATAAATGTGATTCAGTCTACAAAGGCTATTTCCATAACAACAACCAACATATTATCAAAAGAGAAAACATCAGATTTTGATCAGGGGAAATAAACTAAATGGACAATAATTTTGTTGTATCCACTAAAGATTATAAAATAGCACAGAGCTTTTTAAGAACTGGAGACAGGATACAGAAATATGGCTGCTTATTGAAGCCACGATTTTATCAAGCTGCACATAAGTTTACCACCAGTTTGCAAATGTGAATGTCCCTGTGCATACACTTTCATTGCGCACATGCCTTCCATGTATGCGTGTGGTCTTCCACGCATGTGCTTTGCTTGTGTGCGTGGCATGCATGCATGTGTGCGGCATCAAAAACGAGGCTACATAGGACATTTGGGAGCTGGGGGGTGGGGGCAAGGGGAGGGAAGTTTGCTGCTACCGGTTCAGGCGAACCGGTCTGAACCAGCTGAATACCACCTCTGGATATATAGCAACCCTGGAAAATTTCATCAATCATTTTTGCTTCAGCCCAGAGCAAATCACATGTCCCAAAAAATAAACTGCACAACAATCTTCTCGGAGAACACTAGCAACCTGAAAAACCCATTGTGTAGGAGGTGGGAGGAAAAGCGCTAAATATGCATTAAATCTTGTGAATGCTCTTCACACAACTTGCCCTAAAAATATATGCTAATTTTCTGTCTGAATTGCTGAATGTTGCCTTCCTGAAGGGCATATGACTCTCTACATTTACTTACCTGGGAAAGTTCAACTGAAATCAGTAGGGTTTACTTTTGAGTCGATAGACCAGGGATATCAAACCTGCGGTGACACATTGTCGTCACATGACATAGCTAAACTGGAGGTGGGAATGGCCAGTGTGTGATGCATCTGGCCCCCGGGCTGCAAGTTTGGCACCCCTGAGATAGACTATAAAATATGACCAGGTTAGACAAACTAATGATCTCTAGATGTTTTGAGTGCCAAACCCTTCCCTCTGATCTTATTACTTGAGACTGCTGGGAATTAAAGATCAAGTTTTGGGAGATGTAGGCATTAAGGCACTTGCCTAGTAATACCTTGCAAATGTGGAGACATCTATTCTTTACAGGGGTGGGATCCAGCTGGTTCAGATCGGTTCGGGTCATGGGTGGGTTCCTGCCAGTTCTAACCTCTTCTATAGAAGAGGTTCCACAAATCTACAGTGCTGTTTAGAACCGGTTCCAGCTCCCTCCTCCCGTCCGTCCGCACATCATCAAGATGAAGAGCGAGAGGAGGAATTCTGGGAGTTGAAGTCCACAAGTCTTAAAGCTGTCAAGTTTGAACACCCCTGGGTTTTTTCTAAAGGGTTAGGGTGCAAGGGTCTTGTAACTTGATAGCTTTAAGACTTGCACATTTCAATGCCAGAGTTCCTGAGCCAACATTTTGGTTGTTAAGCAAGAACATTGTTAAGTGAGTTTCACCACATTTTACAAGTTGGCCACACCTACCCAGTCACATGGCTGGCAAGCCACTCCCACAAAGCAGGCCACACCTACAGAAGAGGTTCTAAAAAAATTTGAAACTCACCACTGGTTCGGCTCTGACGATCAGCTGAGAGTGAACCGGTTCACTCCGATGATAAGGTGGGCCCGCCCGCCCATCCCTGTGCTATATTGACCTATATTTCCTTCATTTGAAGCCCAGCTGATAGGTGCAGCAGAGCAGATTGCCACGCCCTCAGCTGTTTTACTCACCAGGGTTGCAGTAGAAAGTAAGTTTTCAAACCCACTGTGTGCATGCAAACCAGTTGTTACACCAGTTGAATCCCACCACTGGTTGTTTATATTGCCCTTCGGAAAACATAGTGTTGTAAGACAACTCATTTTCTTGATGCTATAACAGATGCAGGCATTTATATTGAATTGCTACTGAATTGGTTCTTTCCCGAAGAGCTGAGGTGGCGCAGTGGTTAGAGTGCAGTACTGCAGGCCACTTCAGCTGACTGCTATCTGCAGTCCGGCAGTTCAAATCTCACCGGCTCAAGGTTGACTCAGCCTTCCATCCTTCCGAGGTGGGTAAAATGAGGACCCAGACTGTGGGGCGATATGCTGACTCTGTAAACCGCTTAGAGAGGGCTGAAAGCCCTATGAAGCGGTACATAAGTCTAACTGCTATTGCTATTGCTATTCTCACTTAAAAGCCCTCTCCTTAAAGAAAACAGTTCTCTTTCTGGGAAGGAAAAAAGGGGCAAGTGGCAGGGATTGGCAGGAATGTCAGAAGAGAACCCATAAGAGAATGCAAAAACCACCATTTTTAAAATGTGCCAAGCTGTTTGTGTTTCCCAGGTATTTAACAAGACTCACTTGACCTTTCAGATCTTACAATGCTTCATTCTTGACACCTGGCAAATTCTCCCGTTTTATCTTTAATTAGACTGACAAATTTGCATGCCTACAGGCAAAGTCTGAGTTCTCTCTGTAGAACGTCTGACTTACTCACTTCTTTCCTTTTGAAGTATCTATCATAACTCTAGCCACCCAGGCTTGGTTGAAAGATTGGTGGGTATATAAATGTTCTACATAAATAAAACATAAGTAATAGTTACCTACTGTCTTATCTGAATATTCCATATCTCCTAATATTCAATCAGAGAGGGACAACCAGGGGTGGTATACACTTATCTTCCCTACCAGTTCACAAATGCGAGTGTGCACCACCTCCACGCATGCACAGATCCTTCCGCACATGCACTCTTGGTGAAAAAAGGGCCTAAATGGGATGCCATAAAGTCAGGTGCGAATAGGCGGAGCTACCTGTGATTTCCGCTACCAGTTCGGGCGATCCGGTCCGAACTGATAGAATACCACCTCTGGGGACATTGGTAAAATTTGCTGCTGTCTATCCTTAAATAATTTTACCAGCTTTAAACACTATACACTTAACACGGGTGAATTAGTGAGAGTATTGGCTCCCACTAATTCACTTTAGGCAGACAGAAATATTGAAAAAGTTGAGTTGGCAACCGTGACCCTTATCTGTATAAAAAGGGGGTAGGGTTTTGATTGCATAGTCATGACTTCTACTATCTTGACTTTTTGATGTCTTCACCCAAAGCTGCATCTCTTAGACAACATCTGTTTGGGTCAGTTCAGTGGTGGGATTCAGCCAGCTCCCATCTATTTGGGAGAACCGGTTGGTAACTTTCTAAGCAGTTCAGAGAACCGATTGTTGGAAGAAATCTCATTTTGTTTTTTTCCACTTCACAGGGCTAATCCTGTAAGGAAGGCAGGAAGGAAACATTCTGGTGTTGTTTCTAGCCTAACCTTTATTGACCCACTTACAGAAACTGCCTCTCCGGTTAACCCTTATGACATTGTAACAGCTAAGGCGAAGCGCCCATCGACCTGAGTGACCTTGAGTTGGCCAAGCCCACCCAGTCACATGACCACTGAGCACCACCTACCCAGATAGTCATTAGGGCAAAGAACTGGTTGTTAAATTATGTGAATCCCACCTCTGGGTCAGTCCTAGAATCTGAGGTGAAGGCGATGTAATATTCTCAATTTCTTTTTGTCACATTGGATTACACTTTCATTTCTCTCATAAAAGTGGCTCAAATTCACTTACTCCTATAAACCAAAGCATAACCCTTTATTCTCTGTAGTTCTGCCCTGGGGATGGGTGGTGACTTTTATTGCCTATTGGTTAACAAAGATAGACACTGCATGCATATCTGTTTTTCAATAACCCTTGTTTACAGGACTGTGTGCTTTTGTCGGAAGAACAAAAACAGAAGGATCAGAATCTTCACTAGACCAGTGTTTCTCAACCTTAGCAACTTGAAGATGTCCGGACATCTTCAAGTTGCCAAGGTTGAGAAACACTGCACTAGACTACTCCCACAGGTGGCACATGGAACCATATCTGCTGGCACGCGACTTGAAGGCACCAGCATGCAAGTGCGCATCGGCCAGCTGATTTTCGGCCTCCTGGAGGGCCAGGGGAGGCCGTTTTCGCCTTCCCCAAGCTTCAGGAAAGTCTCCGGAACCTGGGGAGAGCAAAAAATGGGCCAACCAGAAGTTCAAAAACAAACTTTAGATTGGCCCATTGGCCCGTTTTTCACCCTCCTCATGCTCCAGAGGCTTTCCTGAAGCCTGGGGAGGGCGAAAACTCCCACCCCGCAGAGGGGTGTCATGCACACATGCGCAGGAGGGGGTTGTGCACACATGTGCAGGTGGGCGGGGTGCATTTCATTGTGGGTGTGGGGCATGCGGCATGCACTATCGTACACACACACACACATACAATATTTTGGCATGCCTTTACAAAAAAGGTTCGCCATCATTGGACTACCTCAAAGTTTGACTACCTCAACCTTAGCAACTTTAAGATGTTGGCTGAGGTATTCTGGGAATTGAAGTCCAGGCATCTTGAAATCATTAAGGTTGAGAGAAATAGGTCTACCTCATCATCAGCCATAGCTAAGATCATGAACTCATTCAGACAAAGTTGAAGCTTCTAATATGTTATACCACAACTCAAAACATCTTCCCTATCTCTGAAATATGTGGAGTCTTCAGAAGTTAGGAGACTACTTCTCCTTTATCCCAGGGTCTGGATTTAAAAAAAAAACACTTCAGCTTTTACAATTCACAATCTAACTCCGAATTCCCCAAACATTCTGGGTTGGAGTGGGGGGATGGGGAAAAGAGGGGGTGGTTTTGTGGGAGGGGAGGCTCATTTGTGCACGCTGAATGCTCACATAAGTGGGGCCGCAAGCATCTGTAACAATCGTGCCAATGTTCGTGCTATTGGGGTTGTACCAGTGGCGGGTTCCTACCGGTTTGGACTGGTTCAGCCGAACTGGTAGTAGTTTGGCAGCCTGGGTCGCTGGAACCGGCAGCAACCCTGGCCTGCCACCCCCCCAAACCTCTGGGCCACCCCCAAACCTCTGGTCCTCAGAATGCCTCTGGGCAGCGCCATCGGCACCGTCACCTTGTTTTTTGCTTCTGCGCATGCGCAGAACAATTTTTATTGTAAACTGGCAATACTAAATGCTGGAACCCACCCCTAGATTGTACGCACTGGCCAGCTACTCACACGGCCTGATTGCTTGCACAAGTGGGGCCACAAGCACCTGTGGTGATGCTCAAACAAATGGACTGCGAGTTCCCATGCAATTGGGGGCACGGGCACCTGTGACACTCATGGCGACTCTTGTGTGAGTGGGGCTATGTGTGCGCACACCAGCCAGCTACTCACATGGCCCGGTGGCCAATAGGACACAGCCCATTAGTGGGCTGCAGCCAACAGGTTGGGGACCCTTGATCTAGCACATCTGTCTCCAACCTCACATTTATAACCTGTCGTGGATAATCCCTAGATTTGCCACCCTAGCACATAAATTGCAAAAGGCTAACAACACTTTCCCAATGTTATTGGACTGATGCCAGAGGTGGGTTCCTACCTGTTCGCACCTATTCGGTGGAACCGGTTCGTCAAATCTACCGAACCGGTTAGAAGAGGTTCCACCAGTGGACCCGGAAAGCAGGCCACACCTACAGAAGAGGTTCCAAATTTTTTTGAAACCCACCACTGGTCCTTGGATATGATTATTCTACACTATCATGCTCATATTTATAAAACTCAGTGCCTTTGTGAAAGGTAAGGATGACTACTGCGTTTGTGGTGCAATCAGAACATTGCGTGTGTTGAAGTTATTTTAACGCAAACCAAAGATGCCTTTTAAAAACAAGTTTACATCATATTCTTATGTGTGCCAGTGCTGTGTGTGAGGTAATTTAAGGTGGTTCTGACAAGTGTCGTCGGCATCTTCATATCCGGTCACATGGGCGGCAAGCCACTCCCACAAAGGAGACCACACCCACACAGTAGGTTCGAACAATTTTTGAAACCCACCACTGACTGATGCCCAGCAAGTTTAAAGATGTGAATGCCTTCCAAGTTTAAGCTATTGGGAATTGAAAACTATTTTTCATTTTCGAGTCACCTTTCCAGCAGATGTCTTTTCAATTTATTAAAGGCATGAATCCCTCTATATTCCTGGAGACATATTCAGCTCTTGTACGTATTCAAGTTCCTTTCATTGAGTTTTCTAAGGCTGATGCTTTCTATATATTAAAGGAGAGCCATTAAAAAAAAAAAGACTTCAAAGATCCAGACAATGAAACAAGTGCTTACTAGCATCTACTGAATGCCTGTATTAAACTATTATGATAGGCACATTCAAAAGCTGTCAGATGCATTTATTTTAATTTATTGAAACATATCATAAATGCATGTGGATGTGGGCTGAACAAGTACTTAACGGTAGATTAATGGTTGTAAGCTGGTTGTATTTTAAATAAGAATTAAACAATGGCTCTTCAAAAAAAGAAGGAAGGAACCCCCCCCCCCCCTTTACCATTTTAGATTGAGTTCAAATGTGATAAATTATGAAACCTATTTTAGGAAGCGGGTACTTCAAACTGAATAGAATGAGAGAATTTTAGGCCAAAAGAGATGTGAAAGGAAAACCTACTCCAGATTTTGAGTCTGTAAATTTAAAATAAAAATTGAAGAGCATGGAGATGGAACCAAAGAGTCGATTCAATTAAAGATCTGTGGTGTGAAGTGGTAAAATCCCAATATCGATTTCCATCAATAGTGAGAACTAAGTCACACAAACAAGCAATTCCCAAGCTTGAGAGTATTGTATTTTCACTATCTTTGCTAAACGGCCAATATGATTTCAAAAAGCTTTGGAGGAAGAATGAATTAAAAAATCCCCTTTCTGATGGATACAGAAAGATATCTCCAAGCAATAAAACATTGTGGTTACTGCCTAACAGCTTTTCATCAGAATCCCCAGTGATTTGCTACATGTTAGTTGTAAATGCTTCTAAGTGGCTTATACACCAAAGCACCTTTTCTATGTAGTCTTTAATCAATATTTTTTTTTAAAAAAACAAACACAAAAGGGAAGTGCAAAAGAAAATCCTCTTAAGACAAATGATTTACTATAAAAGTCTTCTTAAAAATATCTACCTCAGGTCAAAGCAGCGAGCACGATTTTTTAATGGTCAGCCCTGCTTTTCACTTTCTTTGTAAACCATATAATGAGAAAAGATGCTTGGAATGCAAAACATGCCAGTTTCAGTCCCTGGAACACCCTGTTAACATGGATTGGATAAATATGATGGGAAAGGCTGCTCCCTGGCCTACACCTGGGATAATTGCTGTCAATCAAAGAAAACAAGGTAAGATTAACCCATCAAATATCCAGACTTCATAAACGGCATCTGTGTTTCCATACCTCATAAACCGAAGATATTAGGCAGTGGTCTCAACCTGTGGTGTGTGAACCCCTGGGGGGGGGGAGTGAACAGGAGTGGGCTGCTGGGGGTTCGCACGGGTTTGGGTGATCCTCTAGCTAGGATTCTGCCAAGTTTGGCGAATGCCATTCCTGGCTGGCCATGCCCACCCCACCCTGCCCATCCCAGGAGTCTCCACGCGGCCCGTTCATCATGCCAGGTAAGTGCAGGGCCCATGCGGAGGTTCGGGGAGGCGGGGGGAAATGGGCCTACCGGAGGTTCTGGAAGTCCGAAAACAGGCCTGTTTCTTGTCCCCAGAGGGCCTCTGGAGCCCCGGGAAGCGGTTTTCACCCTCCTGGAGGCTCAAGGAAAGTCTCTGGAGCCTGGGGAGGGTGAAAAACTCCTCTTCCCGCCATTGTGCAGGCGGCCAATTAGGCCACGCCCACCATGGCTAGGCCCACCCAGCAACAGGGCCGCGAACCTGTTGCTGCAATTTTTGAAGCCCCCCCCTGCTCATGAAATTGTCATGGGGTCTGTGAAAGCTTGAAGAAATGTTATGATTTAAATCTTGAGTTAAGTCTTAGGAGTCCATGGCCACAACCGGTATTTAAAGGGGCTCCATGGTGAAGAAAAAGTAGAGAATCGCTAGACTAGGCCAAACAGATATAGGTTCCAATCCACGTTTAGTCTTGAAACTGACAGACGTGATCTTGGAACAATCCCCTTATTATATTTAAATGTGGAACTACACAATCTTTTGGCAGTTCAGGTGTTGGCTTTGACATTTCGAGCAGAACTGAAGGCTGTAGAGGTGGGGCAGCGAGGGCAGGAACAGACCAAGCACATAGGCAGGGATGACATTTTCTGGTTCTCTCCCATTCTCATGATTTTGAGGGAAGATACACACACACACAAACACACACACACACACACCTTTGTATCTGATGGTTTGGTGCTACAGGTTTGCTTACTTCCTGACTCAAAATGGCAGAAAATCATACCACGGTATTTTAGGCAGAAGAGGCACAAAGGGATCTTGGAGATTATAAGTGGCCTTGCCCAGAGTTGGAAGAAAAAACAACAACACTCGAGCCCTCCTTGAACGAGAAAGGTTTGATGCATCTACTGTGTCATCCTGAGATTTTGCATTGTGCTGATCCCTCCGGTGAGCGATGAGTAACGGAGTCATGTAGGATGTAATGAAGTGGTGGGATTCGAATAATTCAACAACCGGTTCTCTACTCTAATGACTAGCTGGGTATTCATGGCTTGATGATCATGTGACTGGGTGGACATGGCCAACTCAATGTCACTCACGTCCATGGGTGCTTTACCATAGCTGTTATAATGTAATAAGGGTCAACCATTGAGGGTGTGCATAAGCGCACCAGTGTGCCTACTGTCCCATTTATATGCACTCTTTTTATTTGTTTATGGCTATGTTTTGCTTATTCATTTATTCGTGGCATTTTTTCATGTTTTCATACTCGTTTCCTTGTACTTGTTGACAAATATAAACCAACCAACCAACCAACCAACCAACCAACCAACCAACCAACCAACCAACCAACCAGAGAAGCAGTTTCTGTAATCAGGGCAATAAAGGTTAGACTAGAAACAACACCAGATTGTTTCCTTCCTGCCTACCTTACAGGATTAGTCTGTAAAGTGGAAAAAAACAAAATGAGATTTCTTCCAACAATCGGTTCTCTGAACTACTTAGAAAGTTACCAACCGGTTCTCCCAAATAGGTGCGAACTGGCTGAATCCCACCACTCATGTAATGGTTGAAAGTTAAGCAAGTAGCCAATATAAACAGTGATTTCCAACCATTCAGTGGGTTTACCTACATTATACGAGTTAGTGCAGAAAAAAAACCAGAGCAAGTGCATCTAGGTAAGCCTTTCCGAAACCAAAATCACTCCATTTGAAATCCTTTTTTTTTTTTTTTTTGGCAAATATCTATAGCTCTACTGACCTGTTTGGCCAACTGATCCTTCTTGCCAAAGCCGGTGGCTGCAGCAATATTTCCAGCGCCTTCCACCGTCTTCTGGGCTACGGCTGTCACTCCGGTGACAACAGCTCCCCCTACATTTGACACTTGCTCTTTGGTTTTCTCAGCCACTGTAGGGGGAGGAAATGTCAAAGGTAAGAGAAGGAGAATATTTCTCAAGTGTCTTTTTCCAAGGTCAACACTGATGCCTCTGACTATTCACAGATGGCATAGGATGCAGTTTTATTAGGCATGCAAAAAGAAAGAGGGGAAAATCAACAAATGCACGTCTCTGTTAAGTCCATACTTTGCCTCTGGTGTACAAATTACGCATGGATTTTAAAATTTTAATTTGAAAAAAAAATATTTTTAACAAATATATTTATTTAAACTACAGTCAAAATTCCAAAATAGCATTCCAGCTGGCAGGATAATACTTGCTTAAATATGCAAAGAATGGTTAGCCCATCTGAGCATTGTAAAACTAATGCTGTGCTCTTTCAATGTTGTAGTGGCTGTATTTTTTTTTACAGATTATAAAAGTGTGCAGGATCCATTTAAACCCTTATCTGGTTTGTTCCCAAAGCCATTAGTTGATAATTCAAAAGAGGATGAGCACCTACAAAAGCCAATGTCTTTTAAAACAAAATTGAAGGGAAAAAAAACTGAAATGCTTTGAGATATTTCGAGAATGGAAGTCAGGGAAGATAATTCTTGGGGATTTCCCTTTCTCTTGCCCACCCTAAATACCACCAGGACAGTGGTGGGTTTCAAAAATTGTTGGAACCTACTCGGTGGGTGTGGCCTCCTTTGTGGGAGTGGCTTGCTGCCCATGTGACCAGATATGAAATTATGAATTAGTACTTAGGTCGGTCCAAGTAGCTATTCAGAAACTCTGGCATTGAAGCATGCAAGTCTTAAAGCTGTCAAGTTACAAGATCTTTGTCAGTGGTGGGTTTCAAAAAAATTTGGAACCTCTTCTGTAGGTGTGGCCTGCTTTCCGGGTCCACTGGTGGAACCTCTTCTAACCGGTTCGGTAGATTTGATGAACCGGTTCTACTGAATAGTTGCGAACTGGTAGGAACCCACCTCTGCCCCAGGAGGACTAAAATACCCCACCCTTTCATATCACATTATCATTTGATGAATTCTAATCTCTTTAGAAGTCAATCTGACTCAGTGACGTGCAGGCAGGGGAGGCAGAGGAGGCACAGCCTCACCACTGTCAATCATGAAAAGGAAAAAAAAGTAAACGGGAAAAAGCGAGTGCTGAGGTTAGGCTAGCTAGCTGCTGCCACACCGTGAATGACCGCCTGTTTAAAAAAAGCCTCTAAAAAGCGCCCCCTACTATGAGGCAGGAGAACTGCATGCCTCATTTAGTCTGACTTTTTAGGCGCTCGAGCAGAGTTAAGCGAGGGTTAAAAGCCTAAAAAATCCCGAAGTAGTTGAGGCACTACCTCAAGAAAGTCACTTTCTTTTGCCCGCCTTAGTCAGTGGGGTGTCGGGGGAGAGGACTGCCTCACCAGCCATAAATCTCACCGCACGTCACTGATCTGACTTAAGTTGTGGCCTCCAATATTTTTATCGTACATTTTTATCCCTGGTTTCCCTGGTGGAAGAGCCGAGGTGGCGCAGTGGTTAAATGCAGCACTGCAGGCTACTTCAGCTGACTGCAGTTCTGCAGTTCGGCTGTTCAAATCTCACCGGCTCAGAGTTGACTCAGCCTTCCATCCTTCCGAGGTGGGTAAAATGAGGATCCAGATTGTTGTTGGGGGCAATATGCTGACTCTGTAAACCGCTTAGAGAGGGCTGAAAGCCCTATGAAGCGGTATATAAGTCTAACTATTGCTATTGCGTTTTGCGATTTTTCTTGCCACGTTTGTTAAGGGAATCACTGCAGTTGTTAAATGAATCTGAGTTCTCCTTTGACTTTGCTTGTCAGAAGGTCGCAAAAGGATTCCTGAACATTGCAACGGTCACAAATACGAGTCAGTTGTCAAGCATCTGAATGTAAAGCATGTGACCACTGGGGACGCTGCAACGGTTGTTAAGTATGGTCATCAGTCGCTATTTTCAGTGCCGCTGTGAGTTTGAACGGTCACTGAACGAACTTACTTGAGGACTACCTGTATTTTATCAAAAAGGGGATCACAAAGGAAGGAAATTTGAATTTGCTCTTGTACCAGCTGTCATTTGATACCCAAGCAAGGTCAAAATGTGTTCTGAGGTCCAGACATGGATTTCAGCTACAGCTACGAGAGCCCTTCAGATCATTTGATAAGAAAAGAGTTCCTGGAAATAAAACAACAGGCATATGCTGTACATCAGTCATTTGCTGCTGTTGGAGGCACACCGCCAATGATTGCACTGAAATGCTAAGAACCTATTTACTATTCCAGGGCCAACCTTCACTGCTGAAGATCATATTTCTAGAGTCTAGAGAAGAGATTTCCTGTTGTTTTGCAAGCAACTCTGGTCGGCATCTTGAGAGGCAAAATGCTTTGCTATGCTGATCACGGATAACTGAGCAAGGACTATTTTGCCATCAGAAAATCTGTCCTCTTGACCATGTTCACTAAACCTTGAAGCTCAACAGTTACCAGCTGTGAAAACCTACACCAGCATATTGCTGTGTATAACTAATTTTTGGACAATTGCCAGGGTATCAAAGGAATTCTAGGTATGAAAGCTCCAGTGTTGGGTTACGACTGGTACGCCCCGTTAAAGGTGTACTGGTGCCTGCGGGGAGCACCAGGTACCATTCCGGTACAGTGCTCTGGAGGGCCCACCTGCCCGCTCACGTTCCATACCAGCATTTGAGCTCTTTGTGGCTTCCGAACACGGTGCGTATGACACCTGCATGACGCTCCGCCAAGCAACTAGAGCGTTGCGGAGGCATCACGGAGCATCGCAGGTGGTAAGTACGCATGTGCGGGCTGCACACATTCATATGGTGGACACCTGGCTCCGTTGCACCAGGATCCGGAACCCACCACTGGAAAGCTACTTTCAACATAAGGAAGACTACAGATGCCAGATGCCATCCATTAGCAATAGCAATAGCATTTACACTTATTTATCGCTTCACAGTGCTTTACAGCCCTCTCTAAGTGGTTTACAGAGTCAGCTATTGCCCCCAACAATCTGGGTCCTTCTTTTACCCACCTCGGAAGGCTGGAAAGCTGAGTCAACCTTGAGCCTGGTGGGATTTGAACTCCTGGAGTGAGCACTGAGATTGTTAGCCTGTAATTCTAAAGCAATCTCGTTGTGCTCAGTGCTTTTTTAAAAACCAGAAACAGGAAGTAAACATTACTTTTTTTACCAGAACAGGAAGTAAACATCATGACCATGGAATACTGCAAACAGCCATTAATGTGGGCCATTTACTGAGCATCCAAAATGCAGTCATGTGACTATGGGGTGGGTGGGAGGGAGGGAATGACATCAGAACTTCAAAACTAGATCATCAGTGCCTTTTTTCAGGATCTGTTGTAACTTCAAATTGGTAGTAAGTCAAGGACTACCTGTAACGTGTATCTCCAGAGTTCCTTAGTAAAGTGAATGTGTTTCCTTGAAACTTTTAAATGTGTATTCCCCTATTTGCTGGTTATTGAACCCAATAAAAATACTTGGAAGATGAGTATAAAAGGCTGAGTCAACCTTGAGCCTGGTGGGATTTGAACGGCTAAATTGCAGTCAGCCGGCAGTCAGCCAAATTAGCCTGCAGTACTGCACTCCAACCACTGTGCCACCGAGGCTCATCCATTACATGTTTCTCTTGCAGTGAAAATAATCAGTCAGGCTCACTGGTTATTGGCCAAAAACAGATATGGAATCTGGGCCAATACTCTCCTGGCTTTGCACTCCCTACAGATGGAATGTCATGTGCTTGAGTTGTCAGAAACTGGAATTGTACTACAGATTAATATCTCCAAATGCTCTCTCTGCAGGAATGTTCCTTTCCCGATAAGACCAATAATGCTTTTTCCCAAATGCCTGATCAAATCGCAGACATTTCCTTCCTAAATCAGAGCCTACTTTTTAAAAAAACAGACAAGAGACTTATTGATGACTTAGAACTAGAAATGCAATTATGGACTTACCTGTTGTGACACCGTGAACCACGCCCTCTTTGGTCTTTGATCCTAATTATCCAAAATAAAAATAAAAATAAAAATCAGTTTCAATGGGAAACTGAGTTGAATGAGTTTTAGGAAGCATAAGGATACAGTTCAAGAGTTCACACAAGGTGTTGATCCTAAGTTCAACACAAATTGTGTTTTTATAAAATAGTCAAGGTAAAGTTAAAGTTTCCCCTTGCACATATGTGCTAGTCGTTCCTGACTCTAGGGGGCAGTTCCTGACTCTGTTTCAAAGCCGATGAGCCAGTGCTGTCCAAAGGTGTCCTCCGTGGTCATGTGGCTGGCATGACTAAATGTCGAAGGCGCACGGAACGCTGTTATCTTCACACCAAAGGTCCCACCTATTTTTCCACTTGCATTTTTTACATGCTTTCGAACTGCTAGGCTGGCAGAAGCTGGGACAAGTAACGGGAGCTCCCTCCGTTACGCGGCACTAGGGATTAGAACCACCGAACTGCCGACCTTTCTGATAGAAAAGCTCAGCGTCTTAACCACTGAGCCATCGCGTCCCTCAATGAAATAGTAGCCCACACAATAAACTGCAAATATATAGCTTAACATCAGGACTTCATTCACACAAAGAGAATTGTAGTGTTCCAATTTATGGATGCAAAAAAATTGGGATGCCTGCATAAGCCTTCCATATCGAAAAGATGCTTTAAACAGTTGTTTTTTGTGCATTTGAATGATATAAGTGTGCTTAGCTGCTTTATGGTGACAGATGCAACATTCTTGGCTTTTAATTGCTGCATGCTGTGAAATTAAACAACATCTATAGAAAATTCTGCTTTCACACTAGCTGGGAAGCATGAATCATACAGCTGGGCCTACAGTTGGGCATAGCTAAATCTACTGGCTCGGTTTCTTTTAATGACTGGGATTCCATCAAAACAACCTCTAAATAAATCCGATATAAATCTATTTTTCCAATTTGACTCCCAAAATTAGCACATTATTAAAGTGAAGTATGGTAATCTAAGCCAGGAATGGGAAATTTATACTTTTCAGGAGCATCCTTTCCAAAACATCCACGTGTATCCCTTAAGATTGTACCAGTAGTAAAATAGCTGCATTTTGTTGTTTTATCGTTAGAGAAGTAACCATTTGGTTATTGTTTTTCAATTTTTCAGAATTTTAGGGATGGGGATAAAACTGGGAAATTACTGGGAGGGAAATTCATTCATAAGCTCCTCTTAAACCATAGAGAAACTGTTTACATGGACCCTAAAAAAAAGTGGACTCAGCCTTTGGTATGAATGGAATGATTTCCCCTTTCTCATCCTTTAAAAAGAATAACAAAGATGGACCAACATATTTTGGCCATATCTTTCCTGATGACATCCTCACATTATTAGATGGCCTCCTCTGAAAGGTTGGTTTTTTTAAAAAAAACAGATAAACAGAGTTGGAAAGGACCTTGTTGGCCATCTAGTCCAAACCACTGCCCAAGCAGGAGATTCTGACAAATGGCAGTCCAATCTCTTCTTGAAAGCCTTCAGTGATGAAGCCCCAACAACTTCTGAAGGCAACTTCTGTTCCATGGGTTGATTGCTCTCACTGTCAAAAAAATTCTCATTTCTAGGCTGAATCTCTCCTTGATCAGTTTCCATCCATTATTTCTTGTCTGGCCTTCAGGTGCTTTGGAAGGCCCTCAAACATTGGAACACTGCTATCATGTCTCCCCTGGTCTTTCTCTTCACTAGATTAGCCATGCCCAGTTCCTGCAACCATGCCCAGGTCCTCAGATAGTTGCTTTCCATATATGGGCAACTCTTTTTCTCAACAGTAAACCAGCCTAGACTATAATCTGCTCTCAGTTGCAAATGAAAGCAAACATATGTGTCCCAGAATAATGTTGCAAGATCCAATTTGGATCGGGTCACCATGACCAGAGGTTTAGTCTTCTGAGCTTTCAGACTCATGCTGGAGCCAAGCCTCAGGTAACTTCTCTCTAACAGAATGTCTGCTTTGGGCCATTATATGTATAATAATAATGTAGTGCTTGGTTGCGTGGCTTTTTAGTTGTTGATTGGGGTGTTGATGGCTGGCTATTAAGTCAATGGCTATTGTTTTCTTGTGCTGCCAAGTGCTCGGTTCCTAAGCACTTGATAAACTTGATAAGAAATCAGCACTCCTGTTGACTGACAAGCAGCCCCTTTCCCAGCTCCAATCATTTCCCTGTCTATTTTTGTCCCTGCTCAGCCAACAATCTTAGTAGATGCAAAATTGAATGTATGTCCTTGTTTGTTGCAATGTGAGGCTACCAATGAGTTTGGATCTCCTTGTCTGACTGCTTGTTTCTGTTCTTCAATTCTATTCTCAGTTGGGTGAGGAGGATATGATCTATCAGAGCAAATTCAAGTACGGGTAAATATTAAGACACACGTGACAGCAAAGTTAGGGTTCATCAGTGTTCATCTGGGTTCAAGTTACATCTGTGTCTGATGATCTGGATAGCAACCATGAATCTACACCCCACAGATGCAATGCATCCCTTTTGAATTTCTTTAAGATTTCTTCAAGGTGTCTCCCTGAAGAGATGCAAGCAATCCACCAATACAACAGTTACTACATTTCTACTTGGAATAAATATTATTATATCCAAAGTACATGCACTTAGCAGAAGCTTTAGCTATTTCCAATTCTAAGAGTTTGCCATTCAAACAGCACAAGAAATGTAGCAATGTGCTTGGTTTAAAGGAGGAACATATTACCACAGGTCATCTTGATTGCTCATTCTGTACAGAATAGCAGCATGGAAAAGAAATTCGGATTGCTGTCATGGTTAAAATATTGGATCGAGATCAAGGAGACCCAATGTTTATTCTAAACAACTTTTCTCCTCGGATTGTTTTTGGGAAGGTAAATTGAAGAATGGAATGCAAGGAATCTCACTTTTGCTTCCAGGATGAAAAAAATGAATAAAAATCTAAAGAATTCTACATACATATACAAATTGAGAGCCCAGAACATCCCATGTTCCTAATGAACCTTGAATCTGAATGAACCTCCAAGGTCTCTCTATAGATGCAAAAATCTTAATTTGACTGGGACACACAGGAAAGTGTGCGTCCCACTTGAAAAATTGAATTATATCTGTAAGGGTCACCTGTTTGAGCCAGCAGCTGGACTGGAAGACCTCCAAGAAGGGAGGTCCAAATCTGTTTTTCTATGATTCTGTGATGGTCTCCTGCTCCAGCAAGGGGTTGAACTAGAACAGTGGTTCCCAACCTTTTTTTGGCCATGCCCCACCTAAGCATCTTTAAAATCCTGATGCCTCCCCTCCCATGACCTATAATTCTTACTTTACTCAAACCGTAAACTCTACGCATGCGGAGGAAGCCGAAAAGGCCAATACATTGGTTTGAACAAGATTCAAATTGCCCCCATTAAAAATTAAATTGCCCTCCCGTGGGGCCTGGGCCCCACATTGGGAACCACTAGAAGAATGCCAAATTCCCTTCCAACTTTATTGCTCCAGGATTCTAGATTTCATTTCAGTTTCATTCATATTTTCTTTCTGTCTTGGCTCCACCCAGTTTTTGACATGGAGATCCTGATTTGCCAATCAAAGGCTCTGTGGACCTTGGCTCAAAAAACAACAGCATTGCATACTCCAGATTTAGGGTCTCACCACTTACCCATATAGAGGACTCCTTCTTTTGTTTTCCCAGCTGCTTCCGCCACACCTTGTTTGGTTTTCTCTGCTGCTGCTACCATTCCTTCCTTAGCTTTATTAAATCCTTTCATGAATACGTCCATGGCCAAAATAGGTCGGCGTCCACAACTGAAAAGATAGGTAACTTTTATTTAATTCGTGAAGTCATTTAAGAAAGAATAGCATCATGTTGTTTAGGAGGGAAGAACACATCTATCCATCCATACATGATCCTCTTGGTCAGGGGTGGGTTTCAACCGGTTCGCGGCGGTCCCTGCGAACTGGTTGGTCGGCGAACCCGGAAGTAAGTAACTTCCAGGAACAGCAACTGGCCCATCCGCCCGCCCGCGCTCCTTACCCGGTTTTGACGAGTTCTGCGCTTCCACACATGTGCAGGATGCATACAGTACCTGCGCGATCCTCCAGGAGCAGCTGGAGCATTGCACAGATGCTAGTACGCATCATGCGCTGCGCGCGTGCACAAGGACGCCAGCGGCCCCGTTCCAACCGAACCGGTTGGAACGGGGCAAGAAACCCACCCCTGATCTTGGTCTAAAACTATGCAGATAGCTAAATATGGAGATAACCAAAGCATCAGGGAGAGGAAATGGGACAGAATCATGCTCACTAGAACCACTGCCCTTCATGTACATAATCAACAAAAACAACTTGTGATTATTTCCTGGGGACGAATGAGTGGCTTCCATCAACCAGGTATCTGTTGCATGTTATCCTGGCAGATTGCAACTGAGTGCAATATCTCTTTAGAGAGGATTTTCAGGTGCCCCCATTTCCCAAAGAGATCCACCATCCTGCAGCTTTTTAGTTCCTTCAGGGTAACAAGGAAGATCTTTTCATTTTGGTGTAATTGCATTATGCTTCTTTAAATGGTTTAATTTTGCAAACATTGCTTTAAGGTAAATATTTTGCCCAGTTCTTTAAATGGTAAACTCATACCATCTCTACACCTCATTTGACCCCTAGTGACTACAGTATCCAATGATGGTTGTACAAAAAAAGCCAACTTCCACAAATAAAATAGAAGCACCTATATTAGATTCAGAGGTTCATTCATTTTTTTTAATATTCTTGGAATTAAATCACCAAGGGAGTCAAAGGACCAATGCCATATCATTACACTCACATATTATATACTCATACACTACACCATTGTTTCTGTAATCCTGGTGTGCCAATAAGCACAAATGGATGACTTCATGCAGCATGCTAAACATAAAACCTTAGTCCAAAAACTGGGCTCATACAATCTGCTTAGGTTAGAATCATGATTTAGAAACCATAATACCAGGAAACTGGAGTCATGCAACATGCTAACTCAAAACTCACCCCACGACATTATGGTTCAATGTGATAAGTGAATCCAGCACAAATATTTCCTACATTGTAAATGTTTTTTTTAATGAAACCCTTGTCAGATAATATCAGATAATACACTGGAAATGATTGATAAACTGCCACATCTTGGGGTACATTCCAGATGGCACATTAACCACCCAATCCAAGCTAAGTTTAGCAAGAGAATAAGTCTACTAATTTAAATTATATTTTTAATAAGTGAATGAGGCTACCAGCATGTAGCCTATGTCATGCACTGTGACTCACAAATAAACCTCAGAACCAACTTTATTCAAAGACAGAGACATATGGAATAACAACTGGAAATTGCTCATTCCCAAGTGGCTAAAATGTTAATCTTTAAGACTACAACAATTCAGTTTTATCCTGGATTCTCTCACCAGTACCCCAATATCTTTTTTTTAATGGTTGGGGGTTTTGTAGCTCATTTGCCTTTCAAACAGATTTTAAAATAAACTGGGGCTCCTGATTCTACCCAAGATGGCAAGAATAAAATGTAAAGCCATAATCTGGTATCACACAGCAAGTTCTTCTGAACCACAAGCTTGTGAGTAATTCTTTTAAAATAGGAGTGTGAACTTGAAGTGGAATGAGGTGATGAGGAGGAGCCTCAGTCTGTCTCAAAGGGAGGATTCTAACATTAGCTGAAATCATGTTCAAACCCACAATATGTTTTGTTTTTAAACAATCCCTTATTGCAAAAACAACCAAAGACCCTTCTGTATCCTGGAAAAGTAGAAGGACCTCTTTGCTTGCTCAGTCTCTTTGATTCCTCTCCAATCATCAGTGCAGTTTAGAAGACAAAAATGCAATAATCATCTAAACTCACAGAGAGAGTCCTTGTTTTGCTTCTCCCTTAAATTACTGGAGAAATTATTAATTTTGGCACCAGCATACCTACATGGGACCCAAGCTAGACTATCAGCTCTGAAATAAATATTTGCCAAAGAGGTCCTTCTACTTTTCCAGGATACAGAAGGGTCTTTGGTTGTTTTTGTTTTGGGTAATGGATGGACATGTAATGTATATATATATGTGAAATGAGGGTTTGTTTCTTCCCTTGAACACCAAATCATTGAGAAGGCAAACCTTCAGATTTGCTGGATTATCTTGATTCACCAAAGCTTCCCCCAGTTTTCCTAAAATGGAGAATTGGCTTTTCCTCTTGAAACTGGGGGACAATATAAATCGTAGGCACTTGCTAATTCCTATTTTTTTCTCTTTGTCACCCACACAAGTATCTTACACAAGAGAAGCAGTAAGATCATTATTTAATTATTGGGAAGACTGAGATGTTTTGCATCCCACATTTCTAGCAGAAAGGGTGCAACAGAATGCCCAATATGCTAGGCCCCCTTCATTCTTTAGAGTCAAGGTCTTTTTCCATTGGCAGCTGGGGAGCCTTAAAGGAGCTGGTCCCTTTTCTTTATATTCCTGCATTCCAGGCTACCATGAGAAGGATCCAGGGCATACTTCAACCATCTGTTGAAGAGCTGCTGTGACAAATCTCAATTACAAGCTGGTCCAGCTCTTCTAACATCCTTGAGTTGGTCTCCAAAACGATTTCCATCACTCCAACCACCTAGGTTGGCAAAGATAGCAGAAACTCTGGTCTAGGTGATCTGGAGATCACCATGGAATAGACCATGAATGTTAGCATGGCTTATTTTCACCAGAATTCCAAGGAAACAAGGCAACTAAAAACCAGAAGGAAGTTTGCTTCTCCCAGACATGATCGATGCATCAATTCTTCAACATAAGGCTGGTTCAACATCAAGGAGGAGATATTTCCCCCGTTGGCCATTCTTGAGATGTTAATGAAGACATATATTATGATCAGTCTTAATTTTTCTTTCTCTCACAACCAAATACGTTTATTTGCCTCTGTGCCAAAGCTTATTTAGGAACCTCAGATACTTCCTCCAAAGTCTTGCCCGTGTGAAAGGGGTTACTCCGAAAGTGAGCCCGCACCGAATTGGCAGTTTTTCTTTGCACACTTACATAATAGCCAGATCCAAGTAACACGGTGAATAAACATCACAGCCAGCAAGGGCGATTGTCCAGTTGCAGCTCCATCCCCAGCCTTTGCCCCCCCCCACTTTATCCCCGGGATAGGCACGCAAACGACCCCTCCCTTAGCATCCTCCTGCGACCCCCCCTCTTCCCAAGAGATCCTTGTAAGTTACTCACCCCTTGCGGTTTATTTGCTCCGCGCCTCGCCTTGCTGGAGCGATCAACAGTTAGTCTTTTACAACTGTTGGATTTTCGGAGCGAAAAAGGAGAGATCGGAAGAAGAAAGAAAAAAAAAAACCGGAGGGATGGAAGCAAAGCGCCCCAAGAGTTGGCAAGGAGGCGCCCCGCGCTCCACTTCCCGCGGTCAGCACATCCCTGCCTGAGGATCTAATCGGTGGTACCCAGGCTCCGGCTCCTTCCCAGGCGAGGCAAAGGATGTCGCTGGGAGGAAAAAAAAGGCAAGAAGGCTCCCCTCGCGGACCGGAGAGAAAACTGCTCCAACGTGGGGCGGGCGAGGAGGGGGGGGGAGAGATAGCAAGCGCGCCTCTTCTCCCTCGTTCTTTGTGCTGGTTCGTCAGGTAGCCAGGCGGCGCCCGCGAACTCCCTCGCCCTCCCCATCCTGGTCCCTCCATCTTCCCGTGACTCCGCCCGGTGCCAAGTGCCCCCCCCCCCGCTCCAAAAATAAATAAATAAATAAAGACAGCCGAGCTCCCAGCTCTGGACGGCCTTATTTTGCCATCCCCGCCCCTCCCTTCCTGGAGCGGAGGAAAGGGATGCGCTACCTGGTTGGTTCCTATGCAAGAAGGTTTTGGGGTGGGAAGGGGGGAGAGTAATCTGTATTTGGTGGGTACTGTTGCTTTTAGGGTTAAAGCTCCTCCCCTTGGTCACTAACCACGCCCTTTTCTATCCCTCTTTGCCTATTTCCACCTGTTAAAGCAACAGGCTTATTATTGAAGGAGCCACTCTGGAAGGACACAAAATGCCTTTTTCTTGACTATAGGGGAAAAAAACCTTGAAGTAAACCAAAGGATGGGAGGATCCAGAATGGAATGGAATAGAATAGAATTCTTTATTGGCTGTGATTGGATACACAAGAAATATGTCTTCAGTGCGTAAGTTCTCCATGTAAATAAAAGATATAAGTGATAAATCATGATCATAGTCATTACAAATACATTCATCATGAATCATAAAATACAACGCTTAGTGATAATCATAAGTTACTAAATAACTAAACAACATAGATAAACCATACTAGGAAACTAAATAAAACAATATAGATCATAAAGATACAATTTATTTAGACCCATTATGTGAAGATCTGAAAAAGGTTTTAATCCTGGGAAAAGTGGAAGAAAAGAGAAGACTTCCAAGGTCCCTTCCAGCTCTATTCCATTCTAATTCTACCTGTGACCAAACTATCCACAATAATTGCTTTCCCCATCGTCATTGCAGTGCCTAGTTCAACATAGTTTATACCTTTCTACTTATGACTCAGTTGGCTTTATTTAATCACCCATCTTTCTCGTGACTTCTGCTCTTATTGAAGAATAGAAGGAAGCTTTACCTAGCCTTCTATAAAGCCTTCCTAAGGATGGATATATATATATATATATATATATATATATATATATATATATATATATATATATATATATATATATATATATATATATATATATATATATATATATATATATATATATATATATATATATATATATATATATATATATATATATATATGGAGGTAATATGTTTCTGCTTACTTTCCCTGGTAGGCAGGAAACCCTATACCGTTTAAGACAAATGGTTGTCCAATCTCTTCTTTAAAATCTCTTCTTCTTTGCCTTCTAATAAGGCAAACCCATAGTGATGAAAGAAATGTCCTTCTGGGTTCGGCTCCAAGTGGGGAAAAAGACACTGGAGACATGGAGGCTGCTTAGAAAGATGGTTTATTGTTGGACAGGTCCACATGGCTTGAGCCCTGAACATAAAAGGTGATCACATGCTTCAATGTTGGTGGAGAAGAAGAGAAGGACTGAGGGAGGGGCTTGCTAGGCTTTTTATAACCTGTTCAGTCCCACCTCTCTGTTTCCTGTTCCTGTGTAAGAAATGTATTCTGATTGGTTGTCAGACTTCCATGGGGCCATGCAGGGGCAACTCTCCAAATCCAGGTTTGGTTGAGTTCTCAGATGCCATGTGGTCAGTTGGGGCCAATATTATCATGCTTTTACTCCCATCCCCCTGCAGCTACAGTGGAGAAGCCTTTATTATGTAAAGTGGACTAGCTTGACCTTCTCAATGGCCCATTAACAGTGGGGATGGGCAGGAAGCTACAGGCAACTTTCTTTTCACATCCAGAGAAGTATTCTACCTTTTCAATATTTCCTAGGATATTTCATTTTTCTGGAAGAGGGCTGGGTGACAACTTCCTACAATAATTAGTGAAATTAGGGCTGATTGAATTTAATCAAATATTCAAAAATTCAAATAGTGACGGTGAGCCACAAGCTAGTCAACTGTGTTTTAGCTACTGGGTTTTGAGTTTCTCTGAAATGGACCGCATTGATTAATCATTCTGCTTCCAAAAGTTGCCAGCAGCATAATTCTGGAAAGTTGATGACCTAAACCCATTGCCTCTTGGAGATATGTCTAGTTCCACATCTGCCACAAGTGTATAACCTTGGCAAATTTAAGACTTGTGGACTTCACCTCCCATCCTGGCTGGGGCATTTTGGGAGTTGAGGTCCACAAGTCTTAAACTTGCCAAGATTGGATATCCCTGTGAAAAACAATATAATTAGAGCTGTGGACATGGCAGAAGGGGACAATAAAAGGTAAACAGACCCTTGAAAACTTCTCACATGAGAAATAGCTAGGACATTAAGGACTTTTAGCTTGAGATGAAAGTCCAAGGGGATTTGTCCAAAGTATATAAAATGACATATCGTATATCGGATCAGGGAGAAAACTTCCAAAACCCTAGAACAGGGGTGTCCAAACCTGGGAACGAACTTTAAGACTTGTGGACTTCAACTCCCAGAATTCCCCACAGGAATTGAACTCCACAAGTCTTAAAGTTCCCAACCCTGCCCTAGAACAATGAAACTTGATTTCATTGAGGGGCATATCAGGGTTGGATTAGGGTTAGGGTTAATGTTATGCAAAAAGACCATCAACCAGTACAAAGAAAAGGGAAAAAAGTATTATAGCAAATTTCACACTCTGTTGATAATACTTTTTCCTGCCTATTTTTTCCTTTAAATTCAGAGTTACATTTTGCATGTGGTAAATATAGTGTTTATTTCTGCCTACTTTGTTTGAGGGAAGAGAATGACATGGTAATTCAACAAAGAAAAAATATATTAATGCACCCTGCAATCTCATTGCCCAAATTAGATGAACAGCAAACTAAGAGACATTAAGCTTGAGAGGGGGTGGGGTGGGGGGAAGACTGCTTAGAAAGTGTGTTTTGATTCTGCCTAACAGCAAACATTGTGGTTCTTATTCATTCTATTCCCACAGCGTGGGAAGAAGATAAATCTTCTACCAAATCAGAAGAAATACAGTTTATGAAAGACAATTGCTTTTTAAAAATACATAAATGAAGCTTAGGAAGGCTGACTTTCAGAATGATTTCTCACTTTAGCGAATCCCTTCTGGGAAATAAGAGAAATCTATTCAACAAGCCATGATCATGATGAGCCATGGCTTCACGATTCAGCTAAGTCACTGTTTCTCTGAAGAGTACAAGTGGAATCAGCCACACATTTATGCAGAGTTTGAAAGAAAGAAGCAATATTTTTCATCCTGTACATTAATTAAAACCAGGTAGTTCATTTAATTAAGTTAAATTAATGAAGCCAAGGTTGTGTCAATTAACCCATTGCCTAGGTTCACTTAGCACTCATATCCTTATGTCTGGACAAATCAGCTTGCTCTCTATGGAACTGTCCTTGAAGAATTGTCACAGACTTCAACTCACCCAAGTGCATCAATCCAAATGGTCAAGGATACACTAAGATTCACTCAT